>NC_135803.1:90565394-90865394 GCF_964213995.1 Mustelus asterias | reverse complement strand
CTTCATCCAAATCATTGATGTATATTGTGAATAGCTGGGGTCCCAGCACTGAACCCAGTGGTACCCCACTAATTGCTGCCTGCCACTGTGAAAAGAACATAAGAACATAAGAACATAAGAAATAGGAGCAGGAGTAGGCCATCTAGCCCCTCAAGCCTGCTCCGCCATTCAATAAGATCATGGCTGATCTGATAGTGGGTTCATTTCCACTTACCCGCCCGTTCCCCATAACCCTTAATTCCCTTAATGGTTAAAAATCTATCTATCTGTGACTTAAACACATTTAATGAGGTAGCCTCTACTGCTTCATTGGGCAGAGAATTCCAAGGATTCACTACCCTCTGGGAGAAGAAGTTCCTCCTCAACTCTGTTCTAAATTGACTCCCCCATATTTTGAGGCTATGCCCCCTAGTTCTTGTTTCCATTCTAAGTGGAAATAACCTCGCTGCTTCTACCCTGTCTAGCCCCTTCATTATCTTATATGTCTCTATAAGATCTCCCCTCAACCTTCTGAACTCCAATGAGTACAGGCCCAGTCTACTCAATCTCTCCTCATAAGCTAACCCCCTAATCTCTGGAATCAACCTGGTGAACCTTCTCTGTACCCCCTCCAAAGCTAATATATCCTTTCTTAAATAAGAGGACCAAAATTGTACACAGTACTCTAGGTGCAGCCTCACCAGTACCCTGTACAGTTGCAGCATGACCTCCCTGCTTTTATACTCCATCCCTCTCGCGATAAAGGCCAACATTCCATTTGCCTTCTTGATTATCTGCTGCACCCGCAAACTGAGTTTTTGTGATTCATGCACAAGGACCCGTTTATTCCCACTCTCTGCTTCCTGTCTGCCAACCAGTTCTCCATCCACATTAATACATTACCCTCAATGCCATGAGCTTTAATTTTGCTCCAAACGAAAGTGCTACCAAATTCAGTCTTAAGCTAGTCTGCTTGTGGGTTTGTGCGTATGTTTTGTGTGTGTGAACATCAGCGAGTGTTTTATTATTTTACTGAGATTAGTTTAATTATAATAAAGCTAACCTTTTTGTTGAACTGAAGAAAACCTGTCAGAGTACTCACCAAATTGGCAAGTATATCCTTTTCAAAAGAAAAAAATAGTTGCAGTCAAATGAGGAGAGGGAAAAGAGAGGTCATGCAATTCCTCTTCACCTGATTGTAACACAATCTAAAACAGATAAAACAGTACTCCCTCAGTACTGTGTCTTTTTATCTGATACAAGCTATGCTCTTTCAATACTGAGCTGATAAAGATTACACTCTGTCAGCACTGTATGTTCCTATCTAATGCAGTTTATACTCCCTCAGGACTGTGTTTTCGTCTATTACAGATTACACTCCCTCGGGACTGTGTGTTTCGTCTATTACAGTTTACACTCCCTCAGGACTGTGTTTCTGTCTGTTACAGATTATACTTCCTCAAGATTGCATGTTTTCATCTATTACAGATTACACTTCCTTGGGACTGTGTGTTCCTTACTGATACATGTGTGTTGCTATCTAATATAGATTGCACTGTCTCAGTCCTGTGTATTCCTATCTAATGATGTGGAGATGCCGGCGTTGGACTGGGATAAACACAGTAAGGAGTCTAACAACACCAGGTTAAAGTCCAACAGGTTTATTTGGTAGCAAACGCCACTAGCTTTCGGAGCGCTGCTCCTTCGTCAGGTGTGTGGGAGATCTGCTCATAAACAGCAAACAGGGCATATAAAGACACAAACTCAATTTACAGAAAAATGAATAATGATTGGAATGCGAGTCTTTACAGCTAATCAAGTCTTAAAGGTACAGACAATGTGAGTGGAGGGAGCATTAGCACAGGTTAAAGAGATGTGTATTGTCTCCAGACAGGACAGCCAGTGAGACTTTGCAAGTCCAGGCAAGTTGTGGGAGTTACAGATAGTGTGACATGAACCCAAGATCCCAGTTCAGGCCATCCTCATCTGTGCGGAACATGGTTATCAGTCTCTGCTCAGTGACTCTGCGCTGTCGTGTGTTGTGAAGGCCATCTTGGAGAATGCTTACCTGAATATCAGAAGCTGAATGCCCGTGACCGCTGAAGTGCTCCCCAACAGGAAGAGAACAGTCTTGCCTGGTGATTGTCGAGCAGTGTTCATTCATCCGTTGTCGTAGCGTCTGCATGGTTTCCCCAATGTACCATGCCTCGGGACATCCTTTCCTGCAGCGTATCAGGTAGACAATGTTGGCCGAGTTGCAAGAGTATGTACCGTGTACCTGGTGGATGGTGTTCTCACGTGAGATGATGGCATCCGTGTCGATGATCCGGCACGTCTTGCAGAGGTTGCTGTGGCAGGGTTGTGTGGTGTCGTGGTCACTGTTCTCCTGAAGGCTGGGTAGTTTGCTGCGGACAATGGTCTGTTTGAGGTTGTGCGGTTGTTTGAAGGCAAGAAGTGGGGGTGTGGGGATGGCCTTGGCGAGATGTTCATCTTCATCAATGACATGTTGAAGGCTCCGGAGGAGATGTCGTAGTTTCTCCGCTCCGGGGAAGTACTGGATGACGAAGGGTACTCTGTCCACTGTGTCCCGTGTTTGTCTTCTGAGGAGGTCGGTGCGGTTTTTCGCTGTGGCGTGTCGGAACTGTCGATCGATGAGTCGAGCGCCATATCCTGTTCTTATGAGGGCATCTTTCAGTGTCTGTGGGTGTCTGCTGCGATCCTCCTCATCCGAGCAGCTTCTGTGTATACGGAGGGCTTGTCCATAGGGGATGGCTTCTTTAACGTGTTTAGGGTGGAAGCTGGAGAAGTGGAGCATCGTGAGGTTATCTGTGGGCTTGTGGTACAGTGAGATGCTGAGGTGACCGTCCTTAATGGAGATGCGTGTGTCCAAGAATGCAACCGATTCCGGACAGTAGTCTATGGTGAGTCTGATGATGGGATGGAACTTGTTGATGTCATCATCTAGTTGTTTCAATGATTGTTCACTATGAGTCCAAAGGAAGAAAATGTCATCGATGTACCTAGTGTACAGCATCAGTTGAAGGTCCTGTGCGGTGAAGAAGTTTTGTTCGAACCTCATAGAAATCATAGAAATCCTACAGTGCAGAAGGAGGCCATTCGGCCCATCGAGTCTGCACCGACCACAATCCCACCCAGGCCCTACCCCCACATATTTACCCGCTAATCCCTCTAACCTACGCATCTCAGGACTCTAAGGGGCAATTTTTAACCTGGCCAATCAACCTAACCCCCATGAACCTGTGCATGAAGATGTTGGCATATTGAGGTGCGAATTTGGTCCCCATGGCTGTTCCATGTGTCTGGATGAAGAACTGGTTGTTGAAGATGAAGACATTGTGGTCCAGGATGAAGCGGATGAGTTGTAAAATTGCATCTGGAAACTGGCAGTTGTCGGCGTTGAGTACTGAGGCAGTTGCAGAAATGCCATCATCGTGGGGGATGCTGGTGTAGAGTGCCGAGACATCCATTGTGACGAGGAGTGCTCCTGGTTCAACTGCTCCATGTGTGCTAAGTTTCTGTAGGAAGTCCGTAGTGTCGCGACAAAAGCTGGGGGTTATTTGTACAATGGGTTTCAGGATGCCCTCGACATAGCCGGAGAGGTTCTCGCACAGGGGCCCATTGCCCTCCACTCACATTGTCTGTACCTTTAAGACTTGATTAGCTGTAAAGACTCGCATTCCAATCATTATTCATTATTCTGTAAATTGAGTTTGTGTCTTTATATGCCCTGTTTGCTGTTTATGAGCAGATCTCCCACTCACCTGACGAAGGAGTAGCGCTCCAAAAGCTAGTGGCATTTGCTACCAAATAAACCTGTTGGACTTTAACCTGGTGTTGTGAGACTCCTTACTATTCCTATCTAATACAGATTGTACTTCCACAGTGCTGTGTGTTCCTGTCTAATACAGATTGCACTTCTACAGTACTGTGTGTTCTTATCTAATTGTCTGTTCCTATCTAAAACACATTGCATAGCCTCAGGACTGTGTTTTCCTATCTATACAGATTGCACCCCCTCAGTACTGTGTGTTCCTATCTGTTACGGATTGCTCTGCCTCAGTATTGTGTATTCCTTTCTGATACAGGTTACATTCCCTCACTACTGTGTGCTCCGATCTGAGACAAGTTACACTCCCTCATTACTGCCTGTTCCTGTTTGATACAGATTATACTCTGTTAGGGCTGTGTTGCAATCTGATACAGATTACACTCCCTCAGTGCTGAGTGTTCCTATCCAATAGATTGCATTCCCTCAGTACTGTGTTCCTCTCTGGTACAAATTGCACTCCCTCAAGACTGAATGTTCCTTTCTGAAAAAGATTACACTCTGTCAATGCTGTGTGTTCATATCTGATATAGATTACCTCTATCTAATACAATTTACACTCCCTTGGTACTATGTGTTCCTTTCTGATACAGACCATCTTCATTCAGTACTCTGTTCCTATCTGATATAGGTGACACTCCCTCAGTACTGTGCATTCCTATCTAATGTCAGGATGGCTTTCCAATACAGTGCCACAGTTCGGAAAGTTTCTGGATCAGCTCTCCGCCGAACAAAGGAGAACAGCTAACTTTAATTACAGGCCCTATCATGGGTGGCATTCCAACCCGGCTGGCATTTTGTTGGTGGTGGATTAATCCTGTCACTTGGGAAGGTTGCAATCTTCTGAGAAGTAGCCTCCTCATGGCCATCCAGGAGATGGAGACATTTGGAGCTGGGTGGCACGGTGGTACAGTTGGTTAGCACTGCTGCCTCGCAGCACTGGGGACCTGGGTTCAATTCCCGGCTTGGGTCACTGTCTGTGCAGAGTCTGCACGTGTCTGTGTGGGTTTCCTCTGGTGCTTTGGTTAGGTGCATTGGCCATGCCAAATTCTCCCTCAATGTACCCGAACAGGCGCCGAAATGTGGCGACTTGGGGATTTTCACAGTAACTTCATTGCAGTGTTAATGTAAGCCTACTTGTGACACTAATAAATAAACTTAAACTAGAGGCTCTGGTTACACTCCCTGGTAACTAGATAGGTTCTAGCTACCTGGGGATTTTTTGTGTGTTCTTATTTGATGCACACAGACATGCTCAGGATTATGATCATCTCTGATGCACAGTGCGCTCCTTCAGGACTGCAAATTCCAGGGAGTATGTTAATACTTATATGGGAGTGTGTCAGGATTTACAGCAGGTACTCTGGAGTGTGTCAGTATTGGTATGGGGTGTCTGAGAGTATGTCAGTATTGGTAGAAGATGCCTGGGAGTGTGTTAGGATTGGCAGAATGTCCCTGGAAGCATGTCAGTATTGGGACACACGTCCTAAGTGGTCAAAGATTCATAGGTCCCTGTAAATGTATCAGTACTCATAGAGGTCGCCACACAGGCAGAATTGGAAATTGTGTATAAGAGTATATTAGCCCTGGAGTGAGGGATGTGCTGAGATTCAGTTCTAGCTAAACTTAATTAAGAATTTGAATTCATAGAATCATAGAAGCCCTACAGTGCAGAAAGAGGCCATTTGGCCCATCGAGTCTGCACCGACTACAATCCCACCCCGGCCCTACCCCCTTATCCCTACATATTTACCCGCTAATCCCTCTAACCTACGCATCTCAGGACCCTAAGGGGCAATTTTAGCATGGCCTATCAACCTAACCCGCACATCTTTGGACTGTGGGAGGAAACCGGAGCACCCGGAGGAAACCCACCCAGACACGAGGAGAATGTGCAAACTCCACACAGACAGTGACCCAAGCCGGGAATCGAACCCAGGTCCCTGGAGCTGTGAAACAGCACTGCTAACCACTGTGCTACTGTGCCGCCCACTGTGCTACCGTGCCGAATTATACAAAGCAGGGAGGTGAATTGAGGCTGTGTATTTTAGAAAGAAAAGTGAGAGGACAGAGATACACCTTATGGCTGCTGGTAACTCAGGGAGGTGGAGCTATCAGACACAGACTGACTAGCTGCTGTCTTTACAGCAGGGCCAACAATAACTTACTGTGAAAGAAGATTACAATATTAAAATTGACAACTTATGTTGGAATTTCTTAGTAGGTTGGGATCTGGTTTGGAGGCGGGCGAGCATCTTTGCAATTTAGTGCCACTGGCCTCTGTACTGGTTCCTTGTCACAATCCTGGCTCCGAATCATTTGAAAAGAGGCTGTCTCAGAACCTCATTCGCTTTCCCCAGAAAGTGACAGGTAGCCAATTTAGGGTAGTTCCATTAAAGAGGCCTATTAGGGCCCTGTTCTCACACCAACTGGGACTTCAGGTCTGCAATGTGGGCAGCCTATGTTGGCCTAGAACCTGTCCCTGGTGGGGTCAGGATGGGATGGGGATGGTCAGAGGGCATGATAGATCAAGCAAGGCACTCACACCCCCTAACCTGATGCCTGATGGGCCACAGCAAGTGGTCATCCCCTGGAGAGGTTGCCACTCCAGGATCATGGCCAGGCAGCTGTGACTGTTTTCTTCCTAAATAAGCTCATTTGGCCTCGTCTCCCACTGCCTGAATCCTAACATGGCTGTTGGTTGGTGGCCTGCCATTGACCCTCCAGCATCAGGAGCCTTGCCTCTATCCCTGTTTGGACAGCGAGCCAGCCCCTGGCCTTTAACTGCCTGAATCATTAAAAGTTGCAATTGGCATATCTAAAGTCTGCTGTGCGTGCTTGGAACCCAGAATTCCTCTTCTTAGGCAGTCCCTTAAGGATTGAGGATGATTTGCTTTCACTCTGGTTCAGTGAGTTCTGAGTCCAATGCACAGTCTGCCAACTTGCTCAGATGGGGCAGGTGGTGCTTGAAGGGATGGGTAGATGGTTACTTGGAGGTTTGTGCATTATCTGCGATGCCTCAACTTCACCTCCACATGTTCCCGATGAAGTCCCGAGGTGTTTGATGCCTTCCTGGGTGAGCCTTCTCTAGTCAACTATTCTGCATTCAACTAATCTGGTTCTCAACCTCTGATTAAAAAGTCAGCTTCTTCAGTCTATTCACAGGTTTCCCAGACTTTTTGCATTTAATTATACTGGTAGTAAACAAACTATAGGTATAGTTTTTCATTGAATGTCCAAGAATTTGATCTGAATGAATTAAGATTATTGTTCCATTTAGCCCTGTATGATTAGGGTTAAAGAATGTCGGGATGCTTGACCCAGTAAGAGTTTTAACAACACTAGGTTAAAGTCCAACAGGTTTATTTGGTAGCAAATAAACCTGTTGGACTTTAACCTGGTGTTGTTAAAACTCTTACTGTGTTTACCCCAGTCCAACGTCGGCATCTCCACGGGATGCTTGACCAACAGACTGAAAGGATTTTAACAAATGTCATCTCAGCATAGATTTACGAAAGTTCGTCTACTTTGAATTTAGATTGATTCCAATTTGCTTCCAATGGGTTACTATACTCTAAATTCTCTCTTTTTGGAGATGCAAGACTTGGGCTCAACATCCTTGACCATAATTCAACATTGTTGTGATTGAATCTGTGGGAGAATCCCTGCCTACAAAATTAATCCTGAAAGATGTGAGGATAAAGTTGTTGGTACAGGAAAAGGGAAGAAAAATGTGATTAGAGTTTTTAAAATTTATCCTTCAATGGAAAAAGGGCATCATTGGCAAAGCCCTTGAATTGAGTGCTTTGCCAGGCCATTTCAGAGGGCAGTTAAGAGTCAACTACATTGCTGTGGGTCTGGGTTCACATGCAGGCCAGACCAGGCAAGGATGACAGATTTTTCTCGAAAGGACCTAAGTAAACTAAATGGGTTTTACCAATAATGGATGACAGCTTCATGGTCACCATTAATGACACTAGCTTTCACCTCCAGACATTTTTTATTAATTGAATTGAATACTAGATGAAAAATGAAAATGGTTTGGCTCCCTTTGGCACAGTTAAAAAAAGGTTTTGAAGAAAGTCACCTGCTGCAAGCACAAATGGCGACGTGGGTGCAAAATCTTGTGGGATTCAGAAAACAAAAATCTTGCTGGTGAGATCTCGTTTTCCGATTCTCCCACCCCTCACTGGTGACATAATGATGTTTCCACCAGGAAGATCAGGAACCTCATTTCAATAAATTTTAATGTAACTAGCGGGCTTCTCTGCCAGATCACCCTGCTCACATTTGGACATCGGCGATATTTACAACTGCTTCTTAAAAATGGGAACCAGTTTAAGGGAACCTTCTGAGCGCGCACAGGTACGTATAGCCCCCGGGGCAGAGGGACATGCACAGGCATTACCGTGGGGTTCCCTGGGGACCGGGTACAGTGCCAGGAAGGGGTATCTGGGGAGCTCCTTTGACGGGGGTTCCCCTTGTGTGACTGGGGGTGCCCTGTGTCTGTAGGGGGTGTGATTGGGGGGGGGGGGGGGGCGTGCTGTCTCCATGTGGAAATGGTGTCCTGTGTTTTATATCAGAGTAAGAAGTCTCATAACACCAGGTTAAAGTCCAACCGGTTTATTTGGTAGCAAATACTATTCATTATATCAGAGATCAGGCAAGTGAGGATACTGTGTGATTTTGATATATTTTAGCTTTAAGGTGGGGTTGTTTTAAGAGGCAGTGTTTTGTAACAGGAGTTGATAAATCTAGGAAAATATGCAGCTCAACTGCTGAAAGCAGAATATTAATTGATTTTATCTAGGAATATGTGGCTTTGTAGAGTTAATGAACCTTTTGCTTATTCAGGTTTTCCTGGGATTTCAGACTAGGTATACAGAATCATATTGTTAATGGGGTCAACTAAGCTTGCAGGGAAGAAATACTGCTTCAGTTCCATTATAAAAAAAACAAAGGAACTTGCTGACTGGAGCTATTCAAAAGAATTGGCTCTCTTTCTCTCTCTGAAAAGTCCTCCCTGAGAGCTAGGACTGTTAACCTAAGGCAAGTCAGTTTGCCTGTGTTTAGCTAACACATTTTAAAGAGGGGGTTTATGTCTACAAGGGGAGTATTGCTTGACTTTGAACTCATTGGTGTGGGTTGGCAGTCAAGAATGTATCTTGTCATGTTTAAGTATTGTCCAATTGTTAAAGATTAAGGTAATCATTTGTTATAGTTAAACTGTGTTGTTAAATAAAGTTTGTTCTGATAAATGCATTCCAGTTTGTCAGTAGAATTTCACCTGGATGAAACATTTTATCCTCACATGAATGCCGAAATAGAAAATTTTGGGAGTCTAGTCTGGTTTCACAATATACTTTGGGGTTTTTGATCTGATATTCTGACAAAAATTGTGAGCTCTTTTAGAATCACAGAATAGAATCATAAAATCCCTACAGTACAGTATGAGGCCATTTGGCCCATCGAGTCTGCACCGACCACAATATCACCCAGGCCCTATTCCCATAAACCCACATATTTACCCTGCTAATCCCCCTGACACTAGGGTCAATTTAACATGGCCAATCAACCTAACCCACACATCTTTGGACTGTGGAAAGAAACTGAAGTACCCGGAGGAAACCCACGCAGACACGGGGAGAATGTGCAAACTCCACACACAGTGACCCAAGGCCAGAATTGAACCTGGGTGCCTGGTGCTGTGAGGCAGCAGTGCTAAGCACTGTGCCTAAGACAGTGTTGAGAATTTACAGTTTTTTTTTCAGGTTGTGCATTTGATTAGTTTAAATAGGGAGTGCCTTGTGAAAAAATGGCTCTTTCAGTGGCTAAGGATTTCCTGGGTGTAGAAGAGGTCACTCAGAATCATTTACGAAAGGTGGTTAAAACAAAGCTTTTGGATTTGGTGGACCAGCTGGAGTTGACTATGTCTGAAGGAAGGCAGTGAGAATTTCAGCAATAGTTCAGCATTTATATTTGCCAGGGTCATAGACTGCATCGGAAATGGTTTCAATTACAAATTAAGTAGTTGTAACATGAAAAGGAAATGAGATAGCTTGAATTAGAATTAAAAGAAAAAGAGAGAATGACAAGGGAAAAAGAATGACAAGGGAAAAAGAGAGAACAGCACTGGCAGAACAATAAGACAGAAAGAATCACCCTGGTGGAACAAAAAGGGAAATAATTGAGTCAGTTTGAATTGCAATTAGAAGCAAAAGAAAGAGAGTGGGAGGCAATTACAGCTGAAAAAGTGAGAGAATTAGAACTTAAGGAACTGGACAGTAAATTTCAACTTAAAATGGTAGAATGTTAACAGTGTTAATACAGTGTTAACACAGTGTTAATACAGTGTTAACACAGTGTTAACACAGTGTTAATACAGTGGTAACACAGTGTTAATGCAGTGAGAATACAGTGTTAATACAGTGTTAATACAGTGTTAATACAGTGAGAATACAGTGTTGATACAGTGAGAATACAGTGTTAATACAGTGTTAACACAGTGTTAATACAGTGAGAACAGCAGCAAAAATGGCAGATGATTTTGAATTGGTTCATAAATCAAGGTTTGGTTTTCGACGTCAATTTTAATCTGTGAGGGATGGAAACTGGGGAAGAGAGAAATCCTCAGGTGGTCAAGGCAAAGGAGATGTCGTTGGAGATAGTAAGGAAAATTTACCTCAAGTTAAAAATGAAACATATGAGGGTAGAAGAGAAATAAGAACCCTTAGATGTTTCATTGTAATGCACTCTCTTGTTTCCATCTCTATGAATGATATGCCTTGTCTGTATAGCGCGCAAGAAACAATACTTTTCACTGTATGTTAATACATGTGGCAATAATAAATCAAATCAAATCAAAAGTTGGACACAGAAAGTCGCAGTGTTGGTGACTTAAGAAAAACATTGGAAAGACAGAAGTAATAAAACAGGATAAACCAGTGGGGTTAAAGTGGCAAAGGAAACCATGAAGCTAAAAAGATGTAAAAGAATGTACAGTCTGTTCAGGGGTTGGTTGATAAGCAAGTGCCAGACCTCTTTGAAGAATTTATTTGTATGGATAAGGCTTACTCATGTGTACCAGGAGGAGCAGATAAAGAAATTAAGATATTAAGACATACAGGATCAAGTCAATCTTTAATAGTGAGAGATGAGAAGTTATGTAGTTTGGAAGGTGTTTTGCCAGAAAAGGTGGAAATATGTGAAATTACTGGTGAAAAGATTAGTGTTCCATTGGAGAACCTGGTGAAAATTGTTGAAGTCGCGATAGGAATAGTGGAGAAATGAACTTTTTCAGAAATACAGTTTATCCTGGGTAACGATATAGCTGGATCACAGGTGAGAGTAATGCCTACATGGTTGAAAAGCCAGTGGAAAGTCAAACTGAGGTGTTGCAGAAAGCATATCCTGGGATGTTTCCCGACTGTGTGGGACAAGATTACAAAGCCACAGGTTGAATCAGGAAGAGGAGAAATCAAAGAATAAAGATAAGGAAACTGAGATTCTGGACGGAATTTTATGAGATTTTTCGGGTGGTCGTGAAACTCGAAGATTTCCAGATCTGTTTTTTGGGTGCGGTTTCAGGCCCAATCTTATGCACTCTGCCTTTAAAATTTTGGGCGAGTCTGTTTCTCACAGAAGGCAGTGGGTGGGGCTTAATGCACCCAACAGCCTGTCGAGGGAGGTATTATGCATGTGCAGACCTCCAATGCTGCACATATACATCAACAGTAGCATGAGTCTGACAGACATAGAGGGAGCTGTCAGACCCCTGCTACTGCAGGCAGCCTCAAATAACTCACCACCCGCCCCCCCCCCCCCCCCCCCCGAGCAATTGTGGGGGCCTGCAGCCTGAGGTGCAGCGCCCGCTGCTCAGACCAATTATGGACCCCCTTTTCCCACCGATTGCGGCCCGCTGCCACCAATTGTGACCCCAGCGCCTTTTCCCACCAATCGCATGCAGAGTGACAGTGGGCCCCCTCCTCCCACAAGCCCTGCCCCCACTGGCCCCACGCCCCCACTGGCCCCACCCACCCACAAGCCCCACCCACAGGCCCTGTCCTCATTGGCTCTGCCCCCGGCACTGCCCAGTGGACATTACAGTGTCCAGTGGGTATTGTCCAAGTGCCAGGCTGGCACTGTCAGTCTGGCACTGTCCAAGGGGCAGCCCTGCCTTGCCCTCAGCCTCCCCAGGGGGCTCAATGGCCTCTGGTTCCACCAGCGAGGCCAACATTACTGCTCTCCATTCATGGGGAGTGGGTGCTTTCCTCGCCAGAGAGAACTTCTCCCAACGAGGCCATAAAGTCAAGCGATCCCTGACGATTGAGTGCCGGGCTCGCTAAACATTTAATAAACTTAATTTAATAAACTTAAATAAATTTTAATAAACTTAAATAAATTAACCAGCCTCTCGCCCATTTCTGGCGAGAGGCTGACCGCGCTGGAAATCCGGGTGTTGTAAAATCACTCTGGTCATGAAAACCAGCGCCATTCACGCTAGCCGCTTTATACCTGATTTCTAAGGCATTTTCCTGCTGCAAAATGGGCATAAAGCGGCGGTAAAATTCCACCCTGTTATCAGAAACAATCTTTGACCAGATGGTTGATAAAAAGCAAGAACAGGTGGAGGACAAAGCAGATATCTTTACTTCAGGAAAGTTGGCAACAGAAAGGTGTAGAGATAAAGCAATTGTATCAGAAAACATACACAGAAGAAGAATCTGAGAGCGTACCAGAGTGTTATTACATTAAAAATGCTGCCTTAATGAGGAAGTGGAGACCTTTACATATTTAGTCAGATGAAAATTGGGCAGACGTTCATCAAGTTGTATTACCAATGTTACAGAATGGATGTTTTGCAGGTAGCGCATGAAATTCCAGTAGGAGATCATTTAGGAATTAGGACAACTGAAGTGAAAATGCAAAAATATTTTTATTGGCCTGGACTGCATAAAGATGTAGTTGAATTTTGCTGGCCATATCACTCATAGATAATAGGAAAACTTCAAGCAGTAATCAAACCAGCACCATTAATACTTATTCCGGAATTTGAGGAACTTTTTACGAGGGTGCTAATTGGGCAGCATGATGGCACAGTGCCAGGGACCTGAGTTCAATTCCTAGCTGGGATCACTGTGGGGAGTCTGCATGTTCTCCCAGTGTCTGCGTGGGTTTCCTCCGGGTGCTCTGATTTCCTCCCACAGTCTGAAAGATGTGCTGGTTAGGTGCGTTGGCCATGCTAAATGCTCCCTCTGTGTGCCCAAACAGGTGCCGGAGTGTGGCGACTAGGGGATTTTCACAGCAACTTAATTTGCAGTGTTAATGCAAGCCTACTTGTGACACTAATAAATAAATTAAACTAATTGTTTGTGTGGGACCCCTCCCCAAAAACAAAAAGTGTGAATAGTATTTGTTGACCATAGTAGATATGTCTCCTTGATTTCCAGAGGCCATTCCATTAGGTAATATTACAGTTGAAAGGATTGTTGAGGAATTAAATTTTTTACCAGATACGGACTGCCTACAGAAATTCAATCAGATCAAGGATCTAATTTTACGTTGAAGTTGTTCAGGAAAGTTATGGATAGCTTACGAGTGAAGCAGTCTAAATCAACTTGATAGTGGTGACATCAAACTTTAAAGACCATGTTGAGGGCCTATAGTCAGGATTATCCAGAGGATTGAGTAAAGGAATTCCATTTATACTTTTTGCAATTAGGATTGCACCTAATGAATCAACTAAATTCAGTCCATTTGAATTAATTTTTGGTCATGAGGTAAGAGGACAACTTAAATTAATCAAGGAGAAATTAGTGAGTCGGTGTTCTGAGACTAAATTGTTGGACTATGTGTCAAACCTTAGGGATAGATTAACTAGGGCTGGTGAGTTGGCTAGACAGCATTTAAAAAGGATATAGCATGTGATGAAAAAGGAAGTGGATAAGAGAGCAAAAGTTCATAGTTTTGCTACTGGGGGAAAGTATTATTACCAGTGGTAGGTGAACCATTAAAAGCAAGGTTTAGCGGGCCTTACCAAATCAAATGAAAATTGAGTGAGGTAATTATTTGATGAGAACGCCAGATAGAAGGAAAACTCACAGTATATCATGTTAATATTTTCAAACAGTATTTTGATAGGGAAGGAAAGCAGACGCAGGATGTGTTAGTTGTTACAACTCAGAGTGAAGAAACAAATCCAGATGATTCTGCATTTCGCATTCCTCAAATTAGACTGGACAATGAGAAAGTAATCTGAAATTGGGATAAATTACTGAGTTACCTTCCAGAGGAAAAATAAATGACCTGAAAGAGTTATTACAATCACATGGAGCTATATGTGGGAATAAATTGGGAAGCACTAAAGTAATTATGATGCATGATGCAGATGTAGAAAATGCTTTTCCAATTAAGCAATATCCATATAGGCTTAATCCACTCAAGTGGATTACGTGTTCAGAAGGAGAAGTTGCCATTTGCTTTGTGGAGATTCAGCAGCCGAAAAGCTCAATCAAACACTATGAAGGGCTGATGGATAGTTACAAGTCTCAGATAATGAGGACACTAATGGAGGCAGATGAGTGAAATCTAAAACTGGTGAAGGTGGAAAAGGAGAAAAGTTATTTGACAATGATGCGAATAAGGAAAGTGAGCAGGTGTGGAGACAGATGCAAGAAATGTTGGCTGACTTGGAGCCCGAGTTGTTAAAATTAACTGAGTATAAACGGCAGAACTGGCAGCTCGCCCTCTATGAGAAGAAACATGTAGAGGAATCAGCATTGATGTGTGATCTCATAATTAAGATTGAGGAGCAGAAATATTGTACTACTGCAGACAAAAGGAAAGGACAACAATGTGAATGAAGTAAGACTATTTGATGAAACTGGGCGGCATGGTAGCACAGTGGTTAGCACTGCTGCTTCACCGCTCCAAGGACCTGGTTTTGAATCCCGGCTCGGGTCACTGTCTGTGTGGAGTTTGCACATTCTCCCTGTGTCTGCATGGGTTTCCTCCGGGTGCTCTGGTTTCCTCCCACAGTCCAAAGATGTGCGGGCTAGGTTAATTGGCCATTTAAATTGCCCCTTAGTGTCCCGGGATGCATAGGTTAGAGGGGTTAGTGGGTAAAATATGTAGGGATATGGGGGTAGGGCCTGGGTGGGATTGTGGTCAGTGCACACTCGATGGGCCGAATGGCCTCTTTCTGCACTGGAGGATTCTATGATTCTATGATTTATACCATCATTCCAATTGAACTGCTGTGATAATGAATCTATACAGTTTGCATAGACATAGATACCCAGAGAAACAGTACTGCTCGTAACTCACGTTCAAGCAAATTACGATTGTAAATGTTTTTTACAACAGCACAACTATCACAATGATCGCATAATTATAACGAACCCTGACACCAAAGAAACTAACTGCTAAATCTTTGCCTGAGAATATGCAGAAAATTAAGATGAAGATCCAGAACAAACAGACAAATTGATAAACTACATTGCTGCAGAAAGATACACAATGAGGTATGCGTACCATTTTGCAACAGGAGGAGTTGGATTACCTGACAGAGGAACTAAGTTAACAAGAAAGGGGACAGGGATAAAGTGACCCTTCTGGGTGGCCCTGAACACAAATGTAGAGCACAAGGTTACCGGTCGATCGGTGTGGCGAGCCAGTAAGCTAGAGCGAGAGACGAAAAAACCCGGTTTCTCGTCTCAACCGATCTTACTGGCACTGTTTTGCTGGTGAAATCAGTTCACACCCAGAAAGGCTGCAAGACTGATTTCAATATTAATGACATCATTTAAATGTCATTAGTAAGTCCTGGATGCTATTGTCCAGGTTCACTTGTACTTACCCCCTTGGCAGTCCAGGTCCTCATCAATGGGGATCAGATGTGATGGCCTTGCCAGTGGAACCAGAGGCCACTGAAGCTCCTGGGTGGTCGGATTAGGGCCAGGCAGTGCCCATTGTTGACATTGACCAACTGGCACCCTGGCATTACCCATGGGGCACCCTGCCACTGCCCACCAGACACCCTGTCAGTGCCAGGGGCAGTGCCAAGTGGGTGGGGCATGAGGGGGTCAGGCGTGAGGGTGGTGGGGCCTGTCACAGGGTGTGGCCATGACTGAAGGCAGAGGGTGGGGGGAAGGGAAGAGAAAACTCTGCAGTGGGGGGCTGGTTGATCGGTGCGCCGGATATCAGGGGACTGTGGAGAACTCTGCAGGGGCGGTGATCAGCAGGGGGGAGGGGGTGTGATGTCTGGGAGTGTTGGAGGGTTTGGGGGGAGTTGGGCAGAGACACCGGCACAGGGAGTAATCAGCAGCAGATCCCGATGTCCATGGGGGGTTGGGAGGGGGGTGACAAGAAATTCCCAATGCACTGGGGGATGGGAAGCCCCGCAATGGCACACAGATTTTGACAAAATGGCACCCAGATTTTGACAAATCTGTGAGCAGCTCAACCTCCTACAAAAGATTACCTTGGTTTGATATTTCGGGACTCTGAAAATCAAAAGAACTGGTTGGACTCAGCAAATTAAGAAGGAAATCCTAAATCATTTGTGCCAGTTTGCATTCAATGTAAAGTTTTACCCTCCGGATTCTGTCCAACTCTCTGACAACATTATCAGAGTTACTTTTACAATTAAGACAATGGAACTGAGCACAGACTTGCAGTCAAAGCATGATCGAAAACAGAAGGAGGCCACTGAAAAGAAAGAGGAAACAGCTGAACAACAGCATATTAGAAAAAGCAGGAAAAGAGAACATGATTACAGATGCTTTATTACGACTTTGATGAAAGAAGGAAGAATGTTCAATGTTGGAAGAGAAAAACTGAACTGGAATATACCACTGGTTTATTTGCATGCTTCGATGTAATAAAATGTATATCTTAATATATCATATAGAGTAGTAATAGTGTGAAATCTAGAGGTTTGGTAGAATGAAGCCATCTTTTCATTCATTGTTCTTCATTTGTTTAAGGGGGAAGGTGTGATGATAGTGTTATTTTGATATATTTTAGGTTGGGGGGGGTTGCTTTCAGAGGTAATGTTTTGTTACAGGAGTTGATTTGTCTAGGAACCTAGACAATTGCTGAGATCATGTTTATTTAGATTTTCCTGGGATTTCAGACGAGGTACACAGAGTCATATAGTTAATGGGAAGAGCTAAGCTCGCAGGGAAGAAATACTGGCCGCAATTCTCTCATCGCGAACTGCATCTTTTCTGGAGTGTCAAGGTGGGAGATGTGCGTCGCCGGCGTTGAACCGCGATTTGCGCATGCGCCAGGAACGCATGCACATCTCCCAGAGCCGGCAAACAGTCACCCGTCAGACCACGCTGGAAATCGGTGGGAAGGCAAGAAAGTAATTTAAATCTTTTTAAAATGTATTTTAAGTATGTTTATCAGTTCATTATCGGGAACTTTCAGGTCCCGATTGAATCGCCCACCCCACCAGGAGTACTTCATTCCGCAGGGTTCAGACTAGCTCCACACATTCGGGGAACTAGCTGGAGACTCCGCTGGAATGAAAGGAGGGCAAACGGGGCCCCCCAGGGGGTCGGGCGGCAGGGAATGGTGCCCCCTGGGCATGGGCACCCTGGCAGTGCCAGCCTGTGCCCCCTGGCATTGCCTAAGGGGCAAAGTGCCCATGCCCAGCGGGCACCTTGGCACTGCCTATCGGGCATTGGCAGTGCCAAGGGGGTGGGGCCTATTGTGGGCAGGGCCTAGGGGTGATCGGTGGGGATGGGGGGGTCTCGCTGCCACTCTGCAGTCAGGATCGGTCTGGGATTGAGAGAAGGCAGCGATTGGGCCGAGCTTGGGGGGGGGGGGGGGGGGGGTGGAGGCGGATGGTCTGCCGAGTTGGCCTGCTTCCGGGGAGGTCTGACCCCGGGGAGGGTCAGTGGGGGGGCGTCTGCTGGGGTGAAGAGGGTGGGGTGGATTCACCACTGCTGGGGGGAGGGAGGAGAGGCTGTGCACAGGGGTGCTCTGGGACGGGGGGGGGGTGGTTTCAGGGCTGACAGTGCCAGGGTGCCCGGGAATTGCTGTGGGGGCTGTAATCGGGCCATGGGGGGAGCTGGAGGGGCAGCACTGTGGGGGTACCAGGCTGGCCAGCGATCGAGCTGCCCTGCAAACGGGGAGTCTGCCTGATCGGGACCACAGTGCATGCACAGAGTTCCAGAATTGTCAAACTCCGACGTGAATAGGCCCCACCCCCCTGGGTTTTTAATGATATTCACGACTGGGACCTCTGTCGTGCGCAGAGTGCGGAGATTCAGGTGAGAAGCTGAACTGACAAAACAATTGCGATTTAGAACAGTTTTCCTGTCAATTCAGCACTTTTGGGAGAATCTGTTTCCATTTCATTTAAAATAAATGTCTGCCTCTCTGAAAAGGCCTCTCTGAGAGCTCTGGGGCTGTTAACCTAAGAGAAATAAGTATGCCTGTGTTTTGCTAACTAATTTTGAAGAGGGGGTTTTAGTCTATAAGAGGAGTATTACTTGAATTGGAACTCATAGGGATAGGTTAGCAGTTATGAATGCATCTTGTCATGTTTAAGTATTGTTCAATTGTTAAAGGTTAAGCTAATTTATTTATTATAGTTAAACTGTGTTGTTAAATAAAATTTGTTTTAATGACAGCTTCTCAGTTTGCCACTAGAATTGCACTTTGATTAAAATATCTTATTTATAAGAATCATAAGAACTAGGAGCAGGAGTAGGCAATTCAGCTCTTGAGCCTGCTCCGTCATTTAATACGATCATGACAGATTTCATCTCAGCCTAACTGCCCATTCTCCATGGCCCTTCAAACCTTTACTAATTAAAAATCTGTCCACGTCTTCCTTAATAAAAATTACACTATATGCACACAACTGCCAAAATAGAAAATTGTTGGAGTCTATCCTGGCTTCATAATATACTTTAGAGTTTCTGATATCGTACCCTTTAAAAAATGGCACCTGATCTCGGGATTCCAGGCTGCCAGTTTTTTTCCCGCCCTGCCCATATGGCGGAACTCCAGATTGTTTCTGCATGGAGTGTGGATTATCTGGAGAGAAAATCCGGCTGCGCATCCAGTGGGCTGCATGCTGGTTTTCTCACCTCAGTAGCACTCTGTGCTGAGAATGGAAAATTCTACCCATTGAGTTGAAAAGAACGGAGAAATATTGGCAGATGTCATGATCATAGTGTTCCTTCAAACCAAACTCCAATTTTATCTACAAGGTGGGTTGCAGAAACTCATCAAGACTCCTTCAATCGTACCTTAATTGATGACTTCTACGATCTAGAAGAACAAGGGAAGCAACTGCATAGGAACAGCACCACCAGCAAGTTCTTCTCCAAAACACATAACCTCCTGATTAGGAACTATATCCTTCAGCTGGATCGAAATCACAGAACACCCTTTCTAACAGTACTGTGGTTGTATCTACACCAGATGGACTGCAGTGGTTAAGAAGGCGGCTCACCAACACTTTCTCAAGGGCCGTTAGGGATGGAGAACAAATACTGCTGGCTTTGCCATTGACACCCATATCCATGAACGAATAGAAAAAAAGTAATTGAGTTCCAGTATGCATTTGACACTTGCGTGCGCCAACTCAGAAACTGAGCACCAGGTCATTGTCGGCTCCTTATCCAAAACATATGTTAAACACCTGAAAATCTAAGTTCCTCTTCCATCCAGTTCCACAGCAAAACACCTCTAAGATCAATGACGAGATCCTTGAAAATGTGGAACGTTTCCCATATCTTGAGAACCACCTCTTGATAAAGGCAGACATAGGGGACAAAATTCCTTATTGTTTTCAATGTGCCTGCTCAGCCTTTGGTCAACTGAGAAAAAGAGTATTTGAGGACCAGGTTCTGAAACCTGAGAGTAAAATCATGGTTTACTGGACAGCAGTTTTCCCACACTCCTTTATACTTCAGAGACTTGGACACCTACAGCAGCCACCTCGAAGCACTGGAGAAGTATCTTCAGTAGTGTCTTTGCAAGATCCTCAAAATTCTGTGGCCAGGCAGTCCAACAATCACATCCACTCTGAAGTCAACATACTCAGCATTGAAGTGCTAACCACTCAAAAACCAGGACATGTCACTCATATGTCTGACACCAAATTCCTATAGTAACTGCTCTAACCAGAACTCAATCATGGCAGGAGATTCCCAGGAGGACAACAGAAATACTTTAGCGTCCTTAAAGTGTCCCTGAAAATGTCAAACAATCCCACTGACTCCTGGGAGTCCCTAGCCTGTGACTGACCAAAATAGAGAAGGTTTATTTGGGAAAGCACCGAGCACATAAAGAGATCTAATCTGGAACAGGCACAGGTGAAGGCAAGTCATCAGAGAGAGCGTTCACACATCCAAACACCTCCTGCTCCTGTGTGGCACAATCTATAGATTGCACAGTGGACAGCCATCTCAATCATTGAACCAGAGGGTGGAAACAAGTTACCCTTGTTACCGAGTGGCTGTTTAAGAAAAGTGACAGAGCAAGAGATGGAATGGAGAATAATAAGAAGAAATGACTGACAATCAATGTCTATGATGAGTGTAGAGTCAAGCTACATAGATAAGGTAGGCTAGAGAAACATATTGTAGAAATTTCACAATGAAATCAAGAAAGAAACCCTCAGGACGTTTCAAAGCTCTTAACAATGAATGAAGTACTTTTTAAGTGTAGTTATGTTGAAACAAACAATGTATGCACACAAGGTGCCACAAGCATTATTGAAGTAAATACTAGTTTATCTATGTTTGGTGTTAGTTGAGGGTCATTGGCCAGGTCACAGAGCTAAATTCCCCTACTTTTCCTCAAATAGTGCCATCTTATTTTGTATGGTCTCCTGAGCAGGCAGAATGAGTACTCCTACTGCATTAAAAGATCAAGCTAGATTATGTGCTGCAACTTCTGGAATGCAGCTGCAACTTGAGAGCAGCTAGCACTGAACTGTGGCCGATATCTCCATCATAGATTTTGTTGTAAACTTGGGATATGTAGATCTGGTGAAGATTTAACAGGACAAGGATCATGTGAGTGCAGGACTTTGCGCAGGTGAGAGTGTGGGTTACAGCATTCTGAATGAGTTGTAATTTTTGGAGGCTCTCTAGGAGAGTGTTGGATTAACCATGCCTCAAGTTGATAAAAGTGTGAACTAGGTTTTTGGCTGCAGTAGGAGGGAGTTGAGGGCTAGAATTGCATAACTAGCAGCCTTGACAATAAAACTTTTATGGACAAGGAAACTTAGCTTAAGTTTTGACTGTCGACCAACTGTGTATCATAGTTCCACACTGCCTGATACAGCCTGTACTGGTGGTTGAGTGACTGATGAAGGCAATATGAGAGACGTGTCGCAGCTCAAAGGAGCCAAAAAACAGCTTTGGTTTTGGTGACATTCAATGCCAACAGAAATGGGGAGAGGGTGACATAGTTGTAGTGTCACTGAACTGGTAATCCAGAAACTTAGCCTAATGCTCTGGGTTTAAATGACATGGGTCATTACACAGAAGCTGGTGGAATTCAAATTCAATTAATAAAACCTGGAATTTAAGCTATTCTTGACGACCATGAAACTATCATTGATTGTTGTAAAAATCCACCTGGTTCACTAATGCCCTTTTAGGAAGGAAATCTGCCATCCTCACCTGGTCTGGACTACATGTGAGTCCAGAATCACAGTAATGAAGTTGACTCTTAATTGCCCTCTGAAATGGCCTTGCGTAATAATGCACTTTCAAAGACTCAATTTGTGAACTCAAAATAGACTTAATAGGAAAATAGCTACCTCACCTAGCTCCCTTGCCTAAGAAAAGGCTCCGCCCCCTGGGGTGATTACCCACTCTCTTTCCTAATGAGTTCCCCAAGCCAGGTGACCCTCACTCTGCTGCATTGCCCTTAAAGGGACAACAAACATAAATCACCACACATATCAAACCACACAGTTCAAGAATAACTCTGCCACAGACAACAAATACTGGCCTTGTTTGTGACTCCCACATCCCCTGAAGGAATACGTAAAAAACAATGTTCCATCGTACAAGGATTAATATCAGACAGAGAGCTGGAAAGTATAGCAGCAGTCTGCAGATCAATTTGAGAAGTAAAGCTGGGTGTCATCAGTTTACATGTAGATGCTAACCTCATGCTTTCCGATAATATTGCTTATAGGTAGCTGTTGTTAAGAAGAGGGATCTAATTGTGAAGCTCTAGACTATATCACTCCAGGTATTAGCTAGGTTAGGGAAAGCAATGCCGTAGGGGAGCAGTGTAGAGGAGAGACAATAGTAGAGGATGGTCGTGGTCAGTGGTATTTCAGATGGTGTAGAAGTCACAAAGGGTGAAAAGAGTCAATTAAACATAGTCAGAGTTTCACAGAGTATAGTTTCTGCAGTCCTACCACTCAGGGTGGTAGAAACAGGATTGGATGGTATCAGACAACATTCCTTGTCAAGAGATAACAATGTGTTCCAAAAGTTGTAACGAGAAGGCTGGGGTGGTTGGTGAAATGGAAGGATTGAATGTTGTTTGTTTGGAGGAGGTAAAGACAGACTTGCCACATTAAGATGGTCATTGTATCCACCCATTTTCTCCTGGCTTAAATTGAAGGAGCTTTGCTGTACTACAGTGTTCCTGGTTTGTTAGAGTCTGAGCTGCTTTTTTCTATAGTTACATGCTTAGAGATGCAGGAGTGCTTTTGATTTTTTTTAATGATTAAGTTAAATCCTTTGTTTGAGTTGGTCACATACGTGCTACACCTGATCTTACCAAATATTTTTTAAAAGTTAGTTGTTTGTAATGTTGTACTTTGACTGTTAAGACTAAGGGGGCGATTTTATCTTTTTTTTCGAAGTGCTGGGCGAACTTGAAATGGGAGAATTTCAGATCCGTCTTTTGGGCATTTGTAGGCCTCCCCATATGCACTCTGCCTGCAAAATTCTGAGCGAGCCTGTTGCTCACTGCAGAAGCCTGTGGGCGGGGCTTAGCACACCCGAAAGCCTGCAGAGGGAGGTAGTGCGCACGTGCAGACCTCTGATGCTGCTCATGTGCATTAGCAGTAGCAGGGGTCTGACAGAAAAGAGAGAGCTGTGTCAGGCCCCTGCTAGTGCAGGCAGCCTGAAGCATTTGCCCCCCCCCCCCCCCCCCCCGGCAATCGTGGGGGCCCGTGGCCCGAGATACAGTCCCCGCCCAGACCGATCGCGGACCCCCCTCTCCCTCCGATCGTGGACCCGCTGCCCTCCCCCACCGATTGCAGACTCGCCACCCTCCCCCCACCGATCGCTGCAGAGTGGCAGCGGGCCCCCTCCCCTCATTAGCCCTGCCCCATTAGCCCTGCTCCTGTCACTGCATGGTGGGCATTGCCCAGGTATCAGACTGGCATTGCCCAGGTGCCAGGGTGGTGCTGCCATTCTGACACTGCCCAAGGGGCACCCACAATTGCCCTCGGCCTCCCCGGGGGGGCCTCATTGGCCTCCGGTTCCACCGGTGAGGCCAAGTCAACTGCTCCCTGTTCATGGGGAGCATCTCTATTTCTCACCAGCAAGAACCTTTCCCGGCGAAGTCATAAAGGGGGAGAGCCTGGACGATTGAGCGCTGGCTTGCTAAGCAGATGTAAAACAGCATCAAAATAACTTTGCATACATTAACCTGCCTCTTGCCCATTTCCAGCGAGAGGCTGACTGCACCGGAAATCTGGCGCTTGTAAAACGGCGCCGGTCGTGAAAACTGGCACCAATCGCACTAAGCACTTTATGCCCCACTTTACCACCACGACGCACCCGAAAACAGGCACATTGCGATGGTAAAATCGTCCCAAAGTGAAGTTCAATCGTTCAGGTGAAGCTGAGTTAAAGGCCAAAAAACAATTAGATCAGAGTGCGCAGAGACAGTTTAGTGCTCATTTAAGTTTTCTTTCTGTACTTTGGCATTTCCATTCTAAATTTCGAAGATTATGTTTATAATGGAAATTACTGATGTGGATTTGGCACATTGTAATTACACTCTCTCAACAGTGGTGATTCTTCAACAGGGAAAGTGTCATTGCAGGAAGACAACTTTACATGGGTAATTGGCAATATAAGTGTGCATATAGAAATTTAGATTGGGAAATTGTTATGTGATGTGTATGCAGATGCAAGATTTTTATTTTGAAAAATTAGACTCCAACAATTTATGTAATCATTCTTGGTGCAAATAATTTTCTGTCTTGGAAATAGCTTTCAGCCTACCCCACTCAATGGCTAGTTAAAGAATCTGCAATACCTCGCAATAGGATTTATTGTTGTTTTGGGGTATCAGTTACGCTCTCGAAAATAACATTTTAGCAGATTTAGCAGACTTGTCTCCTGCAGGAGACCTCATCTCGAAAGAGTGGATTTCTCTGTTACCTTATCAAGACATCTGTATTAGATTTTGACTCAGACTTCTTCCTGGACATATAGTTGTCTCTTTATTCCTTTAATAGGCACCATCAAACAAAGTTGTGTAAATTAATTTATTTCATGTTTAATGGTCCCAAATTAGCTGCTCGATTGAGCAAAGTTGTATTACAGAAGCAACTTCACTTTGATTTGGTTTGTATCATTTTTATTAATTATCTCTTAGGGTTCCTCTTGTGTCTTGCTGTCAATTTGGGGACGTTCTCATCTTTTATAAAAGATGAAGAGCAATTAATGTTGGTTGGACTTTTAAAATTAATGATCAAGGTTGACATTTATTGTCCGTTGCTAGTTGTCCGAGGAAAGTGGTGATGGACTTTGAGGTTTTATGAAACAAGTAAGTTAAAAGCCTTACATTAATGTAAGACTAGAATCACAGATAAGTCACCTGTTCCCTTCCCTCCAGAGTCAGCTCCTCAATGAGCATCAGGATATCGATGATTAGGACACTGCCACCAATCCCAGGCTTCTTCCTGGTTTTGTGGCATTATCTCCTACAGGAACATAGAACACCAATATTAGTCCCCCCATTAGAGCAGACAATGCCTAATCGTCTTGCATGGTCACTGCTGTGCCTATGGCTAGTGGCATACATGTAGCATTGGACTATTCTGGAGTCACCTTGATAGGGTCGATAATGCCAGGATGCCATAGGGGTCACTGATTGGAGGAATTGGAGTGAGAGGGCCTTTGCTAGCCACTTCCCTTCCTGCGGTTCCTGTAAAATCCCTGCCCAGATTCTACACAGGGAATTCAAATTCATAAATTACCATGATTGAATTTTAACTCGTCCTTTTGTTAGTGATTCAGGTTTTGGTTTACAGGTCCAGTAACATAATCAGTACACCACATATTTACTCCTCAATATCTATTTTAAAAAGAGCTGAATGTGGGGGGTGAGGGGGGGGGGGGGGAGCGGTGGGGGTGGTAGTATAGAATTCCTAGTATGAGGCCCTTCATTTTAGTTTTACTATAATAAATGGATTAGGTTAAGGTAACTATAAAGTGCTTTATATATAGTGAGAATTCACAATGTACTTGGAACAATATATGCAAAGGTATTATAAACTGTATAACCACAAATTAATCATGTATTATAAACTTAAACTGTATTTTTTAATATATATATTTATATATGTATAGATATATATGTGTACATTGTGACTAGAATGTAGTTTTAAATGTGTTTGTGAACCTTGGCCAAACAATGATCTGTTTGCTCAGCATGATGGGAAACCCAGTGGTAGACAGACCAAATTCTTTTGCTACAATGAAGCATCGTGAGCAGTTCATTCTTATCTGCTTGGGATACGCAGGAGCAAGTTTAGTTAGAGTTCTGGAATGTAAGGGAGTATATTCACTCCTGGGTAGCGAGGCTGGCGCAGTCCCTCAGGCTGATAAAGGAGGCCAGATTCGGGCAAAGAATGACTCCTTTCACCAATTCAAATTCGCAGGTGTTAGCTGTGGCCCTGGATATACCAGATGTACGTGGGTTAGGTTTCTTAGGTAATGGGGTAGGAACCTTAGGTGCAATGAGCTAATGATCTCCTAATCCTGTTGAAAGGTGGAACTTTTTTGGCTAAGGTAATACTTTGTAATATTGTAATTGGACCCTCCAGTTTGAGAGACAGGCTGGGTGGAATATTGAGGTGTTCAGGACAGTATATCAATTCTATGTCTGTAATGTTATGGCAGAAAGGATAGTTGACCCTCATTGACTGTTTCTTTCTCCTGATGCATGTATTAGCAAATACATTTATTTTCATTCTTTAACTACATGCTGACTTTCATAGTGTGTGTATTGGTTGAGTGAGATCAACTGAGTACAAGACACCCCAGTGGGACACCTCAGAAAATTCCTCTTCTCAGAGCTTAATAAGTTTCTGTTTGAGGAAGGGGTAATAATGCTTGGTAGGTCAGTTTTTTGAAAGCTTCATGGTTAGGTGTCTTGCCATCTAATCTTCATGAGTCATCTCTGGCAGAGTAGCTGAAAAGCATTCAGTTGTTTAAGGGTGACATGGTAGCACAGTGGTTAGCACTGCTGCTTCACAGCTCCAGGGACCTGAGTTCGATTCCCGGCTTGGGTCACGGTCTGTGTGGAGTTTGCACATTCTCCTCGTGTCTGCGTAGGTTTCCTCCAGGTGCTCCAGTTTCCTCCCACAGTCCAAAAATGTGCGGGTTAGGTTGATTGGCCATGTTAAAATTGCCCTTAGTGTCCTGAGATGCATAGGTTAGAGGGATTACTGGGTAAAATATATGGGGGTAGGGCCTGGGTGGGTTTGTGTTCGGTGCAGACTCGATGGGCCAAATGGCCTCTTTCTGTGCTGTAGGGTTTCTATGATTCTATGAACGTGTCAAGAACATATTGTCCATTTTTCACAGCTTTAAGAATGTTTTTTATAACAGCAGCCCAACCTATTTTGAGCTTGAGTTGCAGGCTGATAGCTTCCTGCTTTGAGATATGCCCACAGAGTTTGTCTAAAGCCAATTAAGCTGACTTTGACTGAACTGCTGAATACTTCGATATCGATATGGGCTTTCTAGATATGGTACCACTTAGATGGGTAAATCTGTGCTTTGTCCTGCATTCAAAACACAGGCTTCAGTTTGACTGGGATTTTGGATACGTATCTGTGGATTGTAAGTGGTCAGATTGAATTATGATGGATAACCTGAAACATTTTGCTGACTTTGGTCAGGAAGACATTTCTCAGCAGAGTAAGTCATTTTTTTTGCAGCTTTTCACCTTGCATGAGATCAAATGGTTTGCTCCTATGGTTATACAAGTCCACTTTTGGATGGAGTAGGCTGGATGAACTGAAGTCTTTCTTGTCTACTGCACTATGTCCCAGTATTGAATTAATACTCAAATGGACAAACGAATGAAAGAAGTAAAGCTATAAAGAAGTAAGAAATGATCACAACACAGTGATTAGATTACAAAAAGGTTGTTGGCATACTGTGAAAATGATTTCAAATACTGTACCTTAAAAACAAAGCAGCAGGCGAAAGGTTGAGAGATGCTAGTTGCCAGAATATTGAATGTGTTGTCAGGTTGTACAACTTCAATTGCCACGGCAATTAAAAACATTGTTTCTGCTGATTGTGGATGATTGCATCAACATCATGATCTTATTGGAAGCTTGGCTGAGGGTTTAATGAAGCTCCTCTGCCTAATTGCATCTTCCACCACTTGCCTCGCCGTGACAAGCACAATGGCAGTGTGGTGCTTGTCACTAGATCACATATTGGTCCCTACTACTCTGGCACCTTCTTCTCCTTTAAGCATCTTACTTTATTCGCCCCTCTCACCTCTCATTCAAAGTCATCATTCTGTATTTTTCTCATTACACATTACAAATTTTCTCACTGAGATATCTTCGTTATTTTTTCCCTCAGCCTCTGAACCAAACAACTTCTCCTTCTCAGTGATTTCAATTTTCATCTCAACTCATCATGCTCTCTCCACTCTGAGTTCAGTGCTGTGTAATCCTCCCTCTCTCCCTCCAGATAAACTTCCCAACCCATATTCATAGCCACCCCCCTTGACCTTGCCATTGTAGTCTTGTTACTCACATAGTTTCAATTACAGATAAGGACATCGCTGGTCACATGCTTGTATCACTCACCGCCCATATCCCCCTTCCACCCCCCAACTCTACCTCATATATCTGTCCCTGGAAAAAGCTATCCCAAATTCACTTACAAATGCTATTCAAAGTCTCAACTATCTGGCATTTGGCTCTCTGTTAGCCACAATATTTCAGCAACTTCTGATATACTGAATTGCACCACCCCCAACATCATTTCACAAGCTGCCATGATGAGCTTGAGTCCCCTGAGTATTAGCCTGGGCTCCTGGATTACTAGTCCAGTGACAGTACCACTATACCACTGCGACCCCTTAAAGATGAAAAATAGGAGGAGACCAAGAATAGATCCTTAGAGGACACCAGATAGTGCAGGAGCTGGAAGATACACTATTGCAAGTGTTCTCTGGGTAACATTTGACAAATAACAGTACGGAAACAGGTCTTATCAAAGTGATAAATTACATCCTCTGTGACTGTGACAAAGGTAAACTTTCCCTCGCCAACCTTCTCAAACAGTCTGACAGCCTTTGACATCGTTGACCTTCAATGCCTTGTCTGTTATCACTCTGAAATGGCCCAGCAAGCCACTCAGTTCATTGGCAATTAGGGATGGGCAACAAGTGCTAGCCCAGCCAGTGACACCTACGTACCATAAAAGAGTGAAGAAAAATAAAAATCTATTTGGTGACATCATCCCAACGCACATTGTTCATTTTTACATGTGCATTTAATACCAAAGTTTGGAATGAAATTTGTGTGTTGCTAGACTTTTTACTTTTTACAACAATTTACATTTATATAGCATCTTTAATCTAATGAAACATTCCAAGCTCTCACCATCAACTCTTTTGATGACTCCACTGTTGTTAAGTTATCAGATTGCTTGTCTAACATCCAATACTGGATCAACAACAATTTCCTCCAACTAAATATTGGAAAGACTGAATCCATTATTTTCTGTCTCCACTTCAAACTCTATTCTTTAATTACCAACTCCATCTCTTTTCCTGGCAACAGTCTGATATTAAGTCAGTCAGTTTGAAAACTCGAGATGAGTTTCCAACCTCATTCATGCTACCAATAAGACCACCTCTGATATTCGGCCCGTCTCAGCTCATCTGCTGATGAAACACTCATTTGTGTCTTTGTTATCTCTGGTCTCAACTATTCCAACTATTCCAGATTGGTCTCCTATAACCTACCCTCTGTAAACATAGATCATCCAACTCTCTGCTGCCATGTCTTATCTTGCAGCAAGTCCCATACCCCTGTCATCCCTGTGGTCATAGTCAAGCAACGTCTTCTAAAATTCTCAACCATGTTTTCAAATTCTGCTATGATCTTGCTCCTCTCTATTTCTGTAATCTCCTCTGACCGCACAACCTGCCACGATATTTGTACTGTTCTAATTCTGGCCTCTTGTGCATTGCCGATTATAATTGCCCACCATTGTTGGCCGCTTCTTCAGTTGCCATAACCCCAAGCTCTGGAATTCCCTTCTTGTCTCAATAACTCACTTTTCACCTTTAAATCACTCTTTAAAACCCACCAGTTTTCCCAAGCATTTGGTCATTTGAACTAATACCTTCTTATGTGGCTCCATGTCAGTTTTGAAGTGCCTTGGGATGTTTCATTACATTAAAGATGTTGGTATTGTTGTTGTTTTAATAAATCTGACAAACACAACAGTTTCATTCCAAACTTGAAATAAGGAGGCAGGTTAACATTTTTCAAACTCCTTTGAAATTCTGCTCAGCTTGCTTCACTGCATGTGTAAAATTTCTGTTGCAACTCAAATTACTCTTAAATTAGTGCTCATGGGAACTTTACATGAGACTGTGTGGTTTAATAAGTGACTGACCCGAAATAATAATGATTACAGATGTTGACAGCCTTGCTTATATGTCCAAAATGTTCTACTATTTCAGCACTTGCAGCTTTTTCCTCTCATTACTGTATGAGTAGTGATCGGATGAAGAGTCACACTGACTCTCTAGAAAGGACCAGTGAGATGACACTGTACCCAGCGTTGGTAAGCAGATGGATAAAGGCATTGAAATGGGTTCAAAAGAACAGACAAGAAATAAACCAATGAGCTGTGGAATATGCTAGAAGGAGGAGTGGAATTTTTTCTAAGCTATACTGAAGGTGATGGTGCAAAGTTCAGGATCTAAGTACGGTTTTCTGGTTATCTTTATCCTTCAGATTTCCATACTATTTTCCCAACCGCTTTTCTCTGTCCCATTCACCAAGTGGACCACTCAGGGACATCAACTTGCATTTCTACAGCATCTTTAATATAGTAAAACTTCTTAAAGTGTTGTACAAGAATAACACTAAACAAAAGCTGACATCAAACCACATAAAGAGATATTAGGGCAGGTAACCAAAAACCTGGTTGAAGGAATATGTTTTAAGGAATATTCTAAAAAAGCAAGCCTGAAAAGTTTAGGGTAGGGAGGGAATTCCAGGTACCATAAGGAGCAAGCAAGATATTTAAGCAAAATCACTTACTTGGAGGAGCGCCCAAGGATGCCTTTGGGCAATACAGACCAGGAGAGCTTTCCTTGTGGAGCTTGGAGGAGAATTCAAGCCTCAGGTACTTCATAAGGAAAGTAAAAATAAAACATATGTTTGGGCCTCTTCACCTGGCAAGTACAGCAATTTCCCACTCAAGCCATCAGTTAAATTTGTAGTTTGATTTTGATAACCTCATCGTAAAGAAGGATCCGGCCAGCTTCGGTTGGCTTCTTCTCGCCTGCTCAGAAGAACAGGTTAAAATTCAGTACGGTGAGTTCTGATGACTTTTCAGCAAGTAACTCAGACAATTTTTATTGCCCACGCTCCTGCACTAAAGAATCAGTTTGGAAAAGTATAGGCAACAAAAGGATTTTTCAAAAGAAGAGTGCGGCTAATTGGAAACCGAAAAGGAGATGATCATAAAGAAGGCAAGTACTTTCTCTTCATAGAGAAGAGGATGCTGTCAATGTGGCAGCAAAGGAGGAGGAAGTTAGACTGGATAAAAATAGATTAAAAGGAGTATTTTTTATTCATTCACAGGATGTGGCATCACTGGGCCAACAATTATTGCCCATCCCTAATTACCCTTGAACTGAGTGGCTTGCTAGGCCTTTTCAGAGAACAGTTAAGTGTCAACCACATTTCTGTGGATCTGGACTCACATGTAGGCCAAACCAGGTAGAGACAGCAGATTTCCTTCTCTATTCGTGAACCAGATGGATTTTTACAACAATTGACAGTGGTTTCTTGGCCGTCATCAGACTTCTAATTCCTTTTTTTAATATTGAATTCAAATTTAATCATCTGCTGTAGGATTCAAACCCAGGTCCCCAGAGTATTACCCTGAGTCTTTGGATTATTAGACCAGTGACAATACCACTTCACTACCACCTCCCTGAGGTTATTGAGGGAAGTAAGGGTGGAAATTGCAAAGGCTGTGGCCACAACTCTCCTCAGGAAGTTATGACAGAGAACTGGAGTATTGCAAATATTATGTGAGCGATTCTCCCAAAGAATTCTAAGTGTCGAAATTGTGGAAAAACTGGAGTAAATCCCGCTTTTTTTTCAGCGGGTCTTTCAAAATGAATCTCCCACACTTTGTGCACTGCAGAGAACACTAGCGTAAATCACGCTAAAAAGAATAGGGTGGGGCCTATTTCTGCCCGAGAGACCGGCAGCAGAGCACTGAGCGGGCCATTGCTGTTAGTGTCAAGATCGGCACATACCCAGTGCCCCGCACTGCCATCCTCCCGATCGCAGCCCAGTGATCCCCATCGCTGCCCCACTGACTCACCCACCCTCCCTCCCCCGGGCCCGATCACTGGCCCCCCCTGGGGGCCCTGCACCCCCGGCCCACCTCGACCGCACCCCCGCCAAGGCAGGCCAAACCCCCCTACCCCAATGGCCAGCCTCGATTGCTGGCCTCCCTGCCCCTTCTCGCGATCCCAAATGTAGAGTGGCAGCGGGACTCTCACCCCCACCGATCGCTGCCCCCAGAGGCTCCGTCCCAATAGGCCCCACCACTCATTAGGCCCCACCCCTTTGCACTGCATGATGCCTGGTGAGCAGCACCAAGATGTCCCCTGGGTATTAGCACTTTGCCCCTTGGGCAGTGCTAGGGGGCCAGGCTGGCACTGCCAAGATGGCAATGCCCAGGGGCACCCCTCCCCTTACCTTCGACCCTGTGGGGGGGGGCCTTGTTTTCTGCCCCTTCACTCCAACGGGGCCGGGCTGCTATCTTGATGCAAGTGGGAAGCTATAGTAAACCCCGCTGGAGTGAAACACTCCTGGCGGGGGCGGTGAGGCAAGTGGGCCTGGGGATTTCAGTCCCGGGCCTGCTAATGATATTTAAAATATATATAAATGGCAATTTAAATAAATTATGTAGCTCCGCGCTGATTTCTGGCATGGAGCTGACAGCACCGGAAATCCGGCTGCTGGAGACTAGCGGAGGCCATGGCACACAGCGGCGAGCCCACGAAACAACCTCCACTTGATTCTCCCGACCCGCTGCGCTACAAAAGCAGCACAGCGGGCTGGGAGAATCACCCCCTATATCCCCGTTTAAATAATGAGAACAGAATAAGCTGGCAACAATAGACCAGACACACACACACACGCACACACACACATGCACGCGCACACGCACGCACACATGCACGCACACACACACACATGCACGCACGCACACACACACGCACGCACACACACATGCACGCACACACACACATGCACACACACACACATGCACGCACGCACGCACACACACATGCACGCACGGACACACACACATGCACACACGCACATACACACACATGCACGCGCACACACACATGCACGCACGCACACACACATGCACGCACACACACATGCACGCACACACACACATGCATGCACACGCACACACATACACATGCACGCACGCACGCACATACACACATGCACGCACACACGCACACATATGCACGCATGCACACACGCACACACACACACATGCACGCGCACACGCATGCACGCAGGCACACACACAGCCATCAGTGAGATTTATGTTGGGTGGGAGCAGAAAATTTGGCAGGGATTGAAGAATCAGTTTTTCAACATCAGGAGACCCGCTCAGATTCATCCCTCCCAATTGATGGTGGGCCAGGTCTCCCGCTGAGGCTTGGTGGGAACCCACTTTGCATCTCATGTACACTCATTAAAAGTACAACAGAGTATAATCGCGCACCGACAGCAAATCCTCTACCCACCAGCAAGAATTCACACTGTTCTTTAACCCAGACATTCATGGCATGCACCTAGTTTGGGTAGATTTTTAAAGCATTTACCTGGAGTTGAAGCTGATTGCACCACTGGAGCTGGCCACAGGTATAGTGTGCACGCAAGACACAATAGTGGGGTGGTGTTAGGGTCTGGCTGGGAGCAGGGGGGTGGGGGTAGAAGTGGGATGGGGCCAAAGTGCTTCAGAGGGAGAGGCCAGTTTGCTCAAGTAGTTAAGGTTCAAGGTCAGGACAACCGGACAACTAAAGGGGTTCCTAATAAATAATGAAATTGTATGAGAGCTTTCTCATTTGCTACTCCCCACCATTTGGTGAAGGCCACATGGCAGGAGATCTTGCTCAGAGGATTCTGAGAACAATATCTCAGCAAGATGAAAAGCAAACATTCACTGAACCAAGGCCATTTGCTCCAGGCAGAATTAGGGAAGAAGGGAGGGATGGAGGATGATCCCTACAAGAGACATGCAGGTGAATAGCAGCCAAGTCATGACTGCAAACGTCTATTCTCCTGGGGAAATGGACCTGCCTTATAAGGGCTCATATGGTTAGTCTTTTCATCATGACATCCATAGAGTCTCGAGGGTAGTGGACACAAGTGGAATCATGTGAATGGGAGACTTCTCGCACATGACAGTTATTACCTTTGTCAAAGAACAATATCTCTGCGTGCAGCCGTGTATTGGGGAGAAGACCTATCCTTCATCTACGCCTGGAAGGGGTATATTGTGTGTGACCAATAAAACTATTAGCAGCAATAATGAATCCAGGAGACTCCTAAACAGTGCAACATAACATCTTTGGAGATGCTAAAACTATTTACAATGATTGAACGCCACTGCCACCAGTGACCATTAAATACTCTTTAACTTTTCTTACTCGACTGCTACATCTAAGTGCTTCCCTGATATCCACAGCAGAGGTGGAGGCAGCCTGCTGACACCATACCTTCTTGTCTGTGATGACAGGGAGGGCCCAAGCCTGCTTTTAGTCTCTTGCTCACGGGCAGGTTCACACTCCTCAGCTGCTGAGGTCACAGGCAGAGGGGAATTGCAGCCCTTGGACACTCTTGAAGAATCCTGAGGGGATTGTCCAGCCTGATGCTCCTCCTTGCTTTGTGTGCCTGAGGATCTCTCCCTGACTTCTGGAGGAGAAGGGATACATGGAGGGAGGTCAAGGTGCCCCGTCGCCCTCCCGCGTAGCCACTGTGAAAGCTCAGCCATGGCTACAGCAAATCCAGGTCTGAGCAAGTCAGTGGCAGAAACTGGACATTCTGCTGGATCAGGTTCTCCAAGGCATCTGTCACGGAGATATAGATGTGTTCACATGTCAGAGTCAGTGCATCAGAGAGCACATGGACCGACTCCTCCGCCTCGCATTGCCACTTTGTTGAGGGCCTCATCTGCCGGATGTTCCCCTGCATCTTACTGATACTCCAGCATCCTCTCTATGGCTGCTTCCAGAGGTTCGTCATCTGATTCAGACCGGGCAAAGGCCAGGTAGTCCTTTGAGTGCCAGAAAACTTGGCTGCTGCTGCTTCCTTCTGCTGTGGACACGTGTCTGTACAATGACCACCAGAATGTTAGCCTGAGCCAAATTGGATGTATGAGCCACTGAGGTGTGCATCTCTGGCTGATGGAGAGTGCAGGTGAATGCTGTAATGGCAGTACATGTGTGAAGTCATCTTTGTCCTCTCTGAGATTTCCTCGGGATGGGCTCACCCTCTTCCTGCTGGCACCTAGAATGGAGAGGAGAGGGTGAGTGACTGCTTAGGCTGGCTCAAACATGGCACTCAATCACCTTAATGTTCTGAAGTTGTTTGTAATATTGCATGCTTCCTCACTAGATGCTTGGAATGGGCTGACCTCACCCTCAGCACAGGCACTGTCTCTGTCTTCCCATGTCAACTGTTCAGCCTACTTCTCAAATTACATAAGATTCTGAGCTCCAGCATTCCACCTCCTGTCTTCTCTCTTTCCTTTCTGATAAGGGCTATCTTCTCCAGCATAAAGACAGCTGGATTGAGTCTGAAAAAGCAAGTCAGAGACTAGGATTTGTATGGTACCAACTCATATCCTGACTCTCCAAAGCCTAAGCACTATCTATAATATCTCTAAGGTATAAGTTAAGATGGAATACTCTCTACTTGTGTGGATGAGTGCAGCTTCAAGAATGCTGAAGAAGCTGGATATCCATCCAGGAACAAGGAACATGCTTGATTGGCACTCTGTCCATCACCTTTAAAGTCCGCTCTCTCCACCACTTACGCACAGTGGTAGCAGTGTGTGTATCGTGAAAAAGATGCACTGCAGCAACTCACTGACTCCTTTGATGGCACCTTCCTAAGCCATTACCACCTAGAAGGGCAAGAACTGCAGGTGCTTGGGAACACTATCACTCACAAGTTCCCCTCCAAAATAACACACCAATGTGACTTGGAACTGCATGGTTGTCCCTTCACTATTGCTGGGTTAAAATCTTGGAAGTCCCTCCCTAAGAACCATTCGATCCATCGAGTTTGCTTCGCCATTCAATGAGATCATGACCTACCACCTTCTCAAGGGCAACTAGGCTGAAAAACAAAAATGCTGACCTAGCCAGCAATGCACACGTCCTATGACAAAATACCTGAAATTTAGTGAGTTTGGAGTGAGTTTGGAGTTTGGAGAGCAGGTATGATCATTAACCTGTTTGCTGCACTACAGGCCAGTTGTCCTTTGACATGCATGGTTGCTGATCACCTGGTGACTTCCTCCCAGACTGCCATGGTAAGACAGGAGGGGCTGCCACGGCACTCGATTGGAAAGAGGACTTCCCACTTTTCCAACGGCCTGGAGAAGAGTCTTCAGGAAGGCATCGATGAACTGGGGAACAGGAGCTTACTGCCTTTGCCTTAACACTTTCACGGTCTCCGAAGTTCCTGACAAGTGACTGAATGGCTGTGCCTTTTAAATATGGCCGACTTCCTCCCCACCTTGCCACAAGATTCCACATGAACATCACGGCTGCATAATTAATTAGCTGAACATTGCATGATTTTGTGTGTTTACCTGCTATGCTCTGTCGTTGAAGTCCCTCCAGCTTCCTGTCCCCATCACAGGACTTTGTCCCAGAGTGGAAGATTCCACCCAATAGTTCAGAAAGTATGGATTGATAAATCAGTCAGCATCAGTTTGTTAAAGGCAAATCATGCTTGACTAACTAACTTAATTGAATTTGAAGTAACAGAGAGGCTTGGTGAGTGTCATGTAGTTGGTGTCATGTATATGGACTTTGAAAAATCTTTTGTCAAAGTATCATATGATAGACTTGGTCACAAAATTAAAGATGTTGGGGCAACTTTGAGCCTGCACTCTCCATCTGCGGAAATGGCGGCGAGTGCTCAAAATCCGGAGAGCTTGATTCGCACTGGAGAGTTTCCGAGACCCAATCTTACTGGTCCTCGTCGATGGAGTGGAGTGAAGCAAACAGCGGGACCGCAGAAAGCTAGTTTTAATACATTAGCATGTCATTAGCGAGCACTGTCTCTGGGACTTCCCCCCTCATCGAATATTCAGCGGGTACCGGCGCCATTTACAACAGTTCTACAGAAGCTTGAATCTGGCACTTTCACTTCTGAGGGGAGTTTCGATGTTGGGCACAGAGGCAGTCAGCACCCTCTGCAGTGTGCACTGCTCAGAGGACACTGGAGAGTATTCGGGGGACACGGATATATTCAACTCGGAGATGGAGGTATGAGTCCCAGAATCGACACTTCAGGCAGAGGGGTCAGGAGGGGTCACTTGCAGGCCTTCTCTACTCTTTATGTCGGGGTGCCCCTTGTTTTAAAGGGGTTGTGAAGGCTGGTATGTCGGCACTGCTTCCTGCATCCTTTTTCCTAGATTCCTGTCCATACTGGAGCTGAGGGAGTGCCCTTCCTTAGTAGAGACTGGCAAAAGGGTGGGAGGGACATAGCAGTGCCATTTTCATACTCTACAGGGATGAGGCATTGGATGAGCACAGTGGTTCCCCCAAGCTTGGTGGTATGAACAAACAGGGTGGACGCTCCATGGGTGAACAAAGTGAAATTTATTGAGAAACATTCAGAACAAAATGGTGACCTCTCTGCAATTGTGCCTATATTCACCCTCCCACTACATCTAGGTGTCTTCCCTTGATCCACAGCTGAGGTTGAGTGGCCTGCTGACTTCCACGCCCTTTTGCCTGAGATGACTTTGATGGATGTTCTCTATTGGGCCAAGACCTTGAGGGTCCAAGCTTGCTTTTGGGCAGCACAAATGTTTGACTGCAGCCCTCCTTAGTGTCAGGGGTTGGGAGGGGTCTTGCTCACAGGGAGGAGGGTTGTCAGATGGGTTGGAGACACCAGGGTCACCTGGTTGGAGGGCCTCGGGCTGTACTTCTCCCTTCTTCCCTTCTGGTTCCCGGGATGGAGGGGCAGCTGGAATGAGATCCTGAAGCCCTGCCGCCCTCTGGCCATGACACTCATGAATTCTCACCACTGCCTGCACCATGAAGTCGAAGCTCTGCAACGTGGTGAGGGCATCTCCTGCCATGGACTGCGCACCCTGCATTGTGGACATCACTCGGTTGGCCTCGGTGTGCTGCAGTGAATGCACTATCCCCTCAGATAGAATGTGATAGGACTCCTCCAACTGGCCATGCAGTCTGGGAAGGACTGATGTCATCCCTTCCTGAGATTCGCGACTTTGCCTTTGCAGCTCCAGCAGCTGTGGGAGGGCCCCAGGCGTACATCATTGGCCTGCAGCTTAGCAGAGACTTGGGCTCTGGCATCCCTCTGAGTGCCGGTTCCCTGGGACGCCCCTGCTTCTGCCTGTTGTGGATCATCAGCTGTGAGGTGCTCACCAGTGAGTGACCCAGAAGCCTGCCTACATATTACACCCACTGTGGTGTGAGTATCTGCGCTGTTGCGGGTGTAGGTGACAGCTGTGGCACATTTTCCACAGTGGAGTCAAAGTAATCCCCTTGTGCACTGCTGGAGTCTGGTGGTTCCAGGGTCGTGAAGGTAATCCGGCCTATTTCAGTCTGCAGGAGAAGGCACATGGCATCAGTGTATGACAGGGCACATGGAGGGAATATTGTTTATTCACATGAGACTTGAGAAATGACAGCATTTGTGCTGAGGATTCTCATGTTTCTCTGTTGCCCCCACTTCACTAGCAGCACAAGCACGCTCTTCCTCCTCCCCGTCAACTCGAGGGTCTGCTTCTCAAAGCGTGTAAGGGTTCCCAGCTCAGGCATGACCCAGCTGGCTGTGCCCGCTGATGCCTTTTGTGTTCAAGTTTGTCCTGCAATGACATGGATAGGGAGAGTATAGGTGGGAATATTGTTAAGATCAAAGCTAGAAACTCCAAGGTGTTTTATAAAGGTAGCCTAGACCCTCCGTTTTCCATTTGAATTTGGCATGCATGGGCATAAGGTGTTTCACTCCAGGTATTATTCAAGTGACCCGCTAGGAAACTTTTATCAAACAAAGTTTATTTAAGAACACAGTTGATATATAACAAAAAGATTCAGCATAGCTTTTACCAATTACAAGAATTAAACATGACACAGTATAACTCCTAATAGCTATCTGTCTCGGCTGTTCCAAGTTAAGCACCATCCCACAGACATACACCTTTCTCCAGATTTAGTGCAAAAACAAGCATGCTCACTTAGTGCTGGATTTGCAGCTTTTGCCATCTATTTGAATTGGTCCTTTGAAAGTTGGCTCCCCAGTCTTGGAACTTTCAAAAAGCCTCTGGAGAGAGAGAGAGATGGAGAGACACTGCTTTCTTCTACCAAGCTCCTGGCAGCAACTGAGAAACAAAACTAAAAAACTTGCTCTGTAAGAAAAAAAGCTATCCCCAGGCATATCACCTGACCTGTCATTCATCCCCAAATCAAGCTCCACTCAGCAATCCCCAAAGGACCATTAAAACCGCAGAACACTGCATTAGGCCAGATTAAAATCAACATGATATCAATCAGACCGCCTCAGTAACAATACAGGACGCTGGTTACAGACATCACAATGCTGACAACTTGCCAAGGACAGCAGAAACATCCTCCAGACAAACATGAATAAAATACATTTCTTAAAGGCACAGTACCATCACAATGTGGACATATAAGATCCGTTGAGCAGTCTGGTGAGTGAGGGTCCCCTCTGTAAGCTGCAGTGCTGGCTTCTTGCCTGCCATTCCCTGCAGTTGTTGTGGAACAACTGCTGGGGAGCTGTTTGCTGCTTGCAGCAGTTAAGTCATTCCATGGTCTGCGAATAAGAGAGAGCATGCCATTGGAGCGGCGTGAAACCTGTGGGAATGAAAATTAATACTAATGAGAAATAAGATATGGACCAAAAACACGTCAGCACCATCCGCATAAATCACTCCGTTCTTCGCACCGGAACTAGCACTCTGCCATTTTTTGGTAAGATTTCACCTAATGGAACTAAGGGATAAAATCTGGAATTGAAAGCTGGTCTCAGTAATGGTGACCATGAAACTATTGTTGTAAAAACCCATCTGGTTCACTAATGTCCTTTAGGGAAGGAACCTACCATCCTTACCTGGTCTGGCTTACATGTGGCTCCAGATCCACAACAATATTGTGACTCTTGACTGCCCTCTGAAATGGTCTAGCAAGCCATTCAGTTCAAAGGCAATTCAGGATGGGCAACAAATGCTGACTTTGTTTGTGATTCCTACACCGTAAGAACGAACTAAGAAAAAAAAGCAGGATATAGACAAACTTGTCAAAGCATTAGTGGAAGCAGATTCAATACAAGTCTCGAAAGGAAATTTGGTAAATTTTGATGGGAAAAATATATAATGCTGTGGGAGTGGGACTTAATGACTAGATCTGTGAAAGACCTGGCATTGGCACAATGGGCCAAAAGGTCTTCTGTTCTGTATCGTTCTATAATTCTACAATTTGCACATAGTCTCTTTACACTGAAGTTGTTTACAATCCACAAAGTCACCATTTGGTGTAGCATCGGTGTACAGAGTGGAAGATGCTATGCTCAATTCTCAAGTTTTGTGGAGAGCTTGTATGTCCCAGCTGAAATCAGCAATGACGAACAGATAAAGAGTATTTGATCCATCCAGTCCACCCCACACAGATATGAAGACCTGTACTTCACAATACCTATAAGATCACAATACTTACACTCTCCACCTCACTCAAAACAATCTGATCTGCTTGGGAGAATTGAAAAAAAGAGATTATAAACCCAGGCCGATACACTCTTCTTTGACCCATCTAAGTAATAGGATCACTGTAACCCTTAATTCCCTGTTGCACCTATCTTTTGTAAGAGGTGGTGTTGTTCCAACTAGAACAGATCCAGCTCTTGCTTGAAGGACTTCAATGAATCAAAATTCACTGACTGTTTCAGAGTCCACCATTCTCTAGGAAATTAACTGCCACCTTACCTCTAATCCTAGATCTGACTGTGCACAACTGCAAATTTGACTAAATTATTTAGTCCATTAAAGGACTAAAAAAGTTCCGATAGCAGCATAAAGGTAAGAAAGCAGAATGTGTTCATAGGAGAACAAAAGGTCCGTTTGCAATGAAAGCAAAGATGGAGGGCAAAGTTCACAGTCTAAAGTTGTTGAGCTCAATGTTGAGTCCAGAAGGCTGCAACATGCCTAATAGGACAATTAAGGTATTTTATACTGCGAATTAATCTTGTGGCCCTCCCCTCCAAAGTCTCAATATCACCCACCATGTGCGGAGGCTAAAGTGGACACAGTATTCAAGTAAGATACGAGCAAGGCCTTGTATCAGGACAAATAGTCTGCATTGCCTTGTAATCAAATTTCCCATAAATGCAACCCAACATCCTCTTTGCTGTAACTAATGTTTCACGGTATTGCTAATGTACCTATCAAGGTCCAACCACTAGAACACCCAGATCTCTTTCTTCTTCCATCTTTAATATTTTTCCTTGAAGTGTGTATGCATATTGAGAATTCACTCTGCCCATATACATAATGCTGCACTTATCCAAATGAAAATTCATTTATCAGTCATCAGTCCAAACACATTAAGATCCACTTGAAGTAGGCCAGCATTATCTACTGTCTTAACACTTGCACAGATCTTATTATCAATTGCAAATTGTGCATCCAACATTCCAACCAGAGTATTAATAAAAATAGTAAAGAGAAAAAGTCCCAACATCGGTCCCTGCACTGCCTTACTGGTTGCTGTTACTGGATTGACACCAGTTGGTGAAGTTAAAACCAAACATAGCAGCTATCTTTGCTGGCGAGCATTTATTGACTTGTTTATTGTTAACACCACTTTCCACACCCAGTGTCTCATCTATCCCCATTTATATTATTTTGATATAACAATTCACACAAATTTAACATCAAATGGGGGATGGTTCCTTAAAGGGACACTGTCGGCATGATTTTTTTGCCCCGCTGAGCTAGTCGATTAGCATGGCATGACCACAAAACAGGGCGAGAGTCAAGTGTTTTGGTATCTTCCCAGCCACTTTTTCCTGACGCAAACAGCTTCACGCCCAAAATGGGTGCAAAGCCTATTACCATGCATTTGTATGGATTTCAGTATCATTAGCGAATTTGGCATGGCCACTCCCTCCCCACCATACCTTTCCTAACTTTCTGGTGTGATGTCACACTGACGCAAATCACAAATGGTCTATAAAAGTCTGGGCTAGATGCAGCAGTAGTGAAGGAGACCGAGGAGGTGATTACCACTGAGCACTAACCCCCGCAGTGTGGGGGCGTTTGAAACCGCTGCTATGTTTCGGGGTGAGCGGGGGGGCTTGCATGAGTGCTGGGGTGTGGGGGGATCTCATAGAGTCATAAAGTCCAACAGTGCAGAAGGAGGCCATTCGGCCCATCGAGTCTGCACTGACCACAATCCCACCCAGGCCCTATCCCCATAACCCCATGCAATTACCCTAGCAAGTCCTCTGACACTAAGGGGCAATTTTGATGGCTAATCCATCTAACCCACACATCTTTGAACTGTGGGAGGAAACCGGAGCACCCGGAGGAAACCCATGCAGACACGGGGAGAATGTGCAAACTCCACACAGTCAGTGACCCAAGCCGGGAATCGAACCCAGATCCCTGGCGCTGTGAGGCAGTAGCGCTAACCACTGTGCCACCGTGCTGGTCTGGAGGTCCTCAGTCGGAGGTTGCTGCTGGCTTGGCGCTCATGTTGTGCACATTGCCCCTGGCTGCAGACCGACCACAAGGCGTTTCACATGAGGTCAACTACCAACATCATGAATATCGCTCTGGTTTCCCTGCTAACTGTCTACTGGACAGACTCTCTGGCTGACTTGCAGACATTGCATCCCAAGCCCCACTAACAGTGACAGCAGCAGGTCTGGCATCTGTTGCCCCAAACAAGGGAGTTCTGCAGGTGTAAACATGAGTCCTCACACTGCATGAACTCTGCAGTGCTTCAGAGGATGGAACAGTAAGAAGTCTCACAACACCAGGTTAAAGTCCAACAGGTTTAATTGGTAGCACCAACGCCGGCATCTCCACATCAGAGGATGGAACGCAGGCGGTGCTGGTGCGGGTCTTGCAGGGCAGGGAAGGAGGCCCTCATCGCAGCAAGATTCATCCAATAGCTGGCGTGCAGTCCAGCAGCTGTGACCCCCACTCACCCACCACCACTGCCACGGAGGCATAACCCCCACCTCCAACTCCCCATTCCCACCCCCTTCCTATCCCCTTGTGCACACCACCCCCACTCACCAAGTGTCCGGTGAATGCTGGGGATGCCAGGGCCAGCCATCTGTCTGCTGGGACTGCTTGGGATGAGCGCTTGGACTTCCACGGTGGGCAGTAGTCAGACACAGGTACTGGGAACTGAGATATCTCATGCTCGGAGGGCCGAAGGGCCTCTATCGCACAGCACAACGCTCTGTGCCTGAATGCGTACGGTCGGGGTACAGTCATGCCTGTAGGGGAGAATCACAAACAGATTAGTCACAGCTGTGGGATGCAATATCATTTATTGGTGAAACAAACAGTGCAATAATATTGTGTTGATTTTTAAGAGTGCAATAACAGGTGCATGTGATTCAAAACAGTACCTATTTTCCTACACCTAAGTAGTGCAGTTCTTCATCCATGCCCTCTTGGTGATGCTGCAATTTCTTAATGTTATGAGGCCTATTGCTACGTCTAGGTGTCCCCAGATGCATATCAGCGGTGGAGGTCAGCTGTGTTCCGCACCCTGTGGCCTGTGATGTCCTTGGCACGCATTCCCTGGGGGCTGAGACTTGGAGGGCCCAGCCACCTCATACCTCTTCAAAATATACAATCAGATTTGTAAGACATGATGAGCTCATGTTGGGTATCCCGAATATGCAGTTACCTGGGTCTGTCTTCTCATCTATGTTAAGGATATGATACTTCATTGGCCTTCTTCCAGTCTATGAGAAACATCCCAGTGAGCTATTTAACTTAAAAACCAGGGTCTTTCACAACATGTGTTCTATCCCACTGAGGACCTTTGGGTTGATATAATCAACATCGATTTGGATGCTCAGTTATGTTCAATTCAGGGTCAATTCAATTCAGGATATCAGGGCTAGGAAAGAAGAAAGAATCACTACCCAGTGGCCCTTACTAGAAAATACATGAATGTTGGTTGAAAATAGTATTGGCTTCATATTTAAATAATCTTTTCTAACCACCCGCATATAAAGAACAGGCATTTGGTGTGATCACAGCCCTTGAATTACAGCACATGCCATTTTGTATCCAAACATCAGGCAGCACCTTAAGGAGAGAAGGGGAGAACAGTTTTGAAAGACCTCTTGCTCTTGTCAGAGAATTTTAAAAAATGGTTACTTTCATTTGTTCTACTACACAGAAGTGAACTCAATCAGAGTTGTGCTCCAAGGGGCAATACTAATTAGCAATCTGGTAAAGCCCCTGGAAAGCTTTGAATTTCAAATATCACTTCTGTGCCCTCACTGAATTACTCTAGGGAATTTTTAAAAAGTTCTTCAAAGCAATTGTGAAAAGGTTCATTTCATCTGCAAAGGGTGATTTGTCCCTTTAGCACTAAACTAAAAACACACAGACTAATATTCTAAAGCAGCAAAATTCTGTCAGATGTGATTAATCTTTCTATGATTACCTTCTCTGCAACACTGGACAGCAAATCCTCTGTGTCTAAGGAGTAGCTGCACTGCAGGATTATTTTTCCACCACATCTCTCAGCCCCTCGACTGCCTCTGCATCGTTAGTCTGCTTATGCAGCATAGCTACGAATTCCTCCATCTAAAAATTTAAGTTTCTTTTTATTCATTCACAGGATGTGGGCGCTGTTGCCAAGGCCACCATTAATTGGAAACCCAAATTTCCCATGAGAAGATAGCGTTAAGCTGTCTTTTTAAACCTCTGCAGTCTGTAGTGAAAGGGACTCCCAGAGTGCCAACAGTAGGAAGCTCCAGGATAAAATTCTTCTCTGACTACTCAGACCACACCTTCAGTAGTGCGTTCACTTCAGGTTACACAAATGTAAAGAAGATATTTTTTAAAAACAGTAAGGCGAACAGCCTGTTCATTAATGCAAGAGGACTGGATTCTAAGGAATGACTAAAAGGAGGTGTCTGAGGTAGCCTTAAAAATAATCTTGCATCTAAAGCAGTCTTGTGACACTTCAGATATCATATTTTGACTGTATCTTCCCTGTAAGTAGTTTTTAAAAATAAACTTATCAAGTTGAAGAATCAACATCATTTTTGAGTTTTATGTCCGTTAAAGAGAAAAGGCTTGAGATAATGCAAGGTAACTGATCATGTTCAGATGGAATATTCTTTTGGGCACACCTATGAAGTCTCAGTGCCAGTCTCAACTTTGTTAGTATTGAATAGAAGCAGCGAGTAGTCTGGGAGGTTGGGATCAGGAGCATCTCTGCAACCAGAGAGTGATGCAGTGATTACTTGTGCCAGAGATCATGCTCGATGTTTGATTAAAGGTCACATTGACATGCAATGATCGAATTTTTGTAAAGTGAGTCTTTCATTTTATCTGACCCCTTAACACATCTCTCAGAAGCAAATCAAAACACTTCACACATAATGAATTACTTTGACAGCTATAATTGTTGCTATATGGGCAAATATGGCAATCATTTTATATTCAACAAGATCCCACAAATGGCAAGGGGATGAATGGCCCATTGAAAATCTGGATTTTCCATGATTGTGGTGGTGAGGGAGCTCATTTATCACTACTTTTACATGAGATCAGGACAACCTCCAGCCAAATTACATAAATAGCAGAAAATGGTCATTTACATCTTTTTTCCTTGTGTTCATGCTAACATCCTGCCATGCTAATGCCTGGAGATTGGAAAATTAAGGACTGTTGTGCTTTGTTGGTTGTTGTGAATTATGAATGAAAAACTACCAGAGAGATATTGTGTTCACTTCAAGTGGCTGTTATACCTCTAAGATTTTTGTATCTGTATTCTATTCAACTGTAGCAGCTTCACAGCTGAGCTCAGTTCTGTTAAACATCTGAGGTCCATACAACAGTGGTCATTGATCCAGAATGCTGGCTGAAACAATAATATTGGCAAGTAAAATCAAAGAAACCCAATGTTGTTTTCTAAATGCATGAAAAGCAATAAGATAACTAAGGAAAGAGTAGCTTATTCGAGGCAAAAAAGATACCCTGTGTGTGGAGGCAGAAAACATGGGCATGGTTGTTAATGAATAATTTGTGCCTGTCTTCACAAAAGAAGGGGATGATGTAGACATTATAGTTAATGAGTGAGTGTGACATAGTAGCAGGGTAAACAAAGTGAAAGAGGAAATATTAATTGGTTTAGCATCTTTGAAAGTAAATACATCACCAGACTCAATTGAAATGTATTGCAGGCTGTTGAGGGAAGCAAGGGAGGAAATATTGGAGGCTCTAATCATAATTTTGCAATCTTCTCTGGCTATACGTGGGCTGGAAGGACTCAAAGAATTAACTGTATTGCTGAAAGAAGGAGACATGCTGTCAAACCTTTTTATCTTGCACTCATCAGGACAGATGCAAGAATGCCAATTTTTAAAGGGATCAAGAGTTTGTACTACATGAGAAAAAGGTGCTGATTGCTTGATAAGTTGACTCTGATTGGTTGACGTGTTGCCATGGAAAGTATACCAGGTGACTATTCTTGCCTATGCATTTGGTTAATTCCAAAAAGACTGAATGTCTGGTCATGTTTCTTTTGGCTTTCTGCATACGAAGATAGCTTTTAGCAAGAGAATGTGAGCCACATTGTGAGGCTAACTGATCATCCTATATTGGGATTGGTGAAATTTTTAGTTCAGTTGGGATTGTTCGGCAAGTGCTATCCAATTGTGGAATCACATCTATCTTTAGACATTATGCACTGAGTTTTGCAAGCTCAGGCTGGTTGAGTATAGTCTGTATTCTGCTTATTGCACATAGCTGAAGGCGGGCGGCACGGTAGCACAGTGGTTAGCACTGCTGCTTCACAGCTCCAGGGTCCTGAGTTCGATTCCCGGCTCGGGTCACTGTCTGTGTGGAGTTTGCACATTCTCCTCATGTCTGCGTGGGTTTCCTCCGGGTGCTCCGGTTTCCTCCCACAGTCCAAAGATGTGCGGGATAGGTTGATTGGCCAGGTTAAAAATTGCCCCTTAGAGTCCTGGGATGTGTAGGTTAGAGGGATTAGCGGGTAAAATATGTGGGGGTAGGGCCTGGGTGGGATTGAGGTCGGTGCAGACTCGATGGGCCGAATGGCCTCCTTCTGCACTGTAGGGTTTCTATGTTTCTATGAACACGATGTTTGATGTGATCTGTCAGTCATTGATTGTACCCAGTTTCGCACCTGCACTGAAATTCAAATAACCATGTTACTCATCTATGTGATAGGCAGAATGTCTTTTTGGCTTGACGGCAACATCTTGTCAGTGGAAAATACCACTCGTGTTGCTACTGCATAAAACATATAACTTCACCTGTTGCTCAAATATTTAAGATACTTTACCCTTCCAGGGTAATTTGAGAGAGACTAGGCACTTTTCAGGCCCAAAAGTGGCAGCTGTGGGCCCATTCGTTGCAAATTTAAATGTAGCAAACGTATCACTTATGTATCAGAAATATGCAAGGGTAGGATGTTCGGGGTCATTCAATTTAAAACGTGTGTCTTGTGGAAACTGACAGAAATGTTAGTGAGAGCTGGGCCTAGAGAGGATCCCATGGACACATCTATTTGGGCATACATGGTATCATTAAAACTGAACACAGCTGCACAAGTTGTTCAATTAATACAAATTTGGATGATGGTGGTGCATATAGAGGCCATGATATAGTGGCATGGCACAAATGTGTGCAGCTTCCTTGAGTGGCACTTAGGTGAACATATTTACAATGTCAAATTAATGCATAGGCATGGCATAGCTACTCATATACAGATCACATATAGTCTTTACAAAGATGAAGGAATCCTTCACTCTGAGTGTGGAAAATTCACTCAGAACTGGTTGCAGTAACTTTTTAAACCATTTGGCCAATTCTTGTTTTACAGAATCAGTCATAGAAAAGCTAGGGCATAAAGAGGCATAATTTTTGTGTGTATTGGACATAGTCAACCTTGAGGACAAATCCTATCATACACACCACAAGGCAGCATGTTATTCTTACATGAGCCGATCAAGTCTAACTGGGTGGCATGGTGGCACAGTGGTTAGCACTGCTGTCTCACAGCTCCAGAGACTTGGGTTCGATTCCCGACTTGGGTCACTGTCTGTGCGGAGTTTGCACATTCTCCCCGTGTCTGTGTAGGTTTCCTCGGCGTACTCCGGTTTAACATTGGCCATGTTAAATTGCCCTTTAGTGTCCCGGGATGTGTAGATTAGAGGGATTAGCAGGGTAAATATGTGGGGTCATGGGGATAGGGCCTAGGTGGGATTGTTGTCGGTGCAGACTTGATGGGCCGAATGGACTCCTGCATTGTAGGGTTTCTATGATTCTATGAAATGTTTTTGTAACCTGATTTTGAGCAGGGCTGTGCAATCATGCTTGGCGGCAGGTCCAATAGATATGAATTTGGATTCGTCATTAAGAACAGATTGCATCTTGTCAATATAGTTGCACTTGTTAAGGATGATTATTTCAATCCCTTTATTAGGCTTACAGAAACAACCAATTTAAGATTATCAGTTGGGCTTACAATGTGGCTCACTTAAGCTTGCAAGAAGCTTCATATATTTATACGCAGAAACCTGTCCTCTGCATCCAAAGGAACATGTCCAGCACTGTGCATTTATTGAATTAAACAAAAGCGTGTGGGACAATAGCTCTTTGATGCATTTGCCATGGCAACACCTTGACCAATGAGATTCGACTTGCCAACCAATCAGCACCCTTTCTTCATACAGTATAATTTGTTGCTCCCTTTGAAATTCTTGCATTTACCCTCATAAATGCAAGACAAAAAGCTTTGTCCTTCGGCAAGACTGGATTCAAAATCTTTTGACAAATTGGCAGACCTGATATCAGACCGCTACAACCATCAACTATCTGTTAGATTGCAATGGTACAGGTTTAACAGAGCAATTAGACTCCCCGGGGAACCAATCACTGAATTCTTGATGAGACTGCGGAAATTGGCGGATCACTGTGAGCACGGGTCAGCACTTCCAGAAATGTTAAGAGATTGTTTAGTATGTGGAATTAATAATATTACGACCCAAAGGAAGCGACTGGCTGAACCAACTCTTGACCTCAAGAAAGCCATAGAACTGGCCGTTTCCCACAAAAATGCCGAAAAAGGGGCCCAGGAGCTTCAGGGGCCCAGAGGTGGTATCACCTGCAGCCTGAGCAACCCCCATTCTGCAGAACCAAGTCACCAGCAGTTAACTGCATCTCCCATTTGCCACCAAGAAAGGGAAATTAGATTTGGAGGCCACGAGATTCCAGAGCTAGATTGGAGATCTCTCCATAATACAGTGAGGAGAGAGCACATCCGTGCTGCACCTGTATTCATAGGGTCCATCCCAAACAAGTCAACCAAAACAGGCAAAACGTGGGCCGCCCAGGCCAAAGGGCAAAACAACTTCAGGACAGGGCTTTACAACTAAACCAGCCTGAGAATGAGGAATTAATGCAGCTAAATTGCATCGCCACATCCAAAGTGGCTACAATCAAGATTAAACTCCTGGTAAGTGACCATCCCCTAGACATGGAGGTAGACACAGGAGCCACTATATCTATTATTGCGGAACAATTCTTTAGATGACTCCAATATGGCATTGTGCCTTTAAGACTGCGAGACATCAAGGCTAGATTGGCCACACACATTGGAGACCCCTTGCATATTGTTGGGACCGCTGTAATCCCAGTTACGCACAGGCAACAGACAGTCCGACTCCCCTTAATATTGATGCAAGGACCAGGACCCAGCCTTTTGGGAAGGGACTGGCTACAGAAGATCCGCCTGGATTGGCAACAGATGGTTAAAATGTGTACCGGCAATTTATGCAAAGTCATTAGAGGCGTTAGGGCCAAGACCTACGTGAACCCAGAGGCCGAACCTAAATACTTCAAGGCACAACCAGTTTACTATGCCTTACATGCCAAAGTAGAGGCCAAATTGGAATATCTGGAGGTACTTGGCATTATACGGCCAATACAATTTGCTGAGTGGGCTACCCCAGTTTTAAATGCTGCCAATTTGGTCTGTCTCTATGGGGACTACAAGTTGATGGTCAACAGAGCCTCCTGCTAAGACAGATATCCTATGCCCCGCATAGAAGAAGCTGGCTGGGTGGTCACATTTTTCCAAATTAGATATGAGCCACGCCTACCTCCAACTGGAGCTTGAGGTGTCATCCAGGAAATATGTTACCATGAATACTCACAAAGGACTGTGTAAGTATACCTGTTTGCCCTATGGGTGTCTTTGGCCTGTGCTATTTTTCCTAGGGTGTTGGAGAACATCCTTCAAGGGGTGCCCAGATTGACAGTCTATCTGGATGATGTTTTAATCTCAGGAGATACTGCAAATGAATATCTGGAGAGTTTGGAGGAGGTACGGCTTTGTTCTGATGCTACTGTCCGATTAAGAAGGGAAAAATGTGTGTTCCAGGTCAACGAGATAATGTACCTGGGGTACAGAGTTGACAATGATGGATTACCGTCTGTTGAAGCGAAGATGAAGGCCATTAAAGGGGTCGACTCCAAATAACACAACGGAGTTGAAGTCTTTCCTAGGTCTCATAAATTACTATAGAAAATTCATACCAATCTTGATGACCCTGTTGGCATCCCTCATTTTTTTAACACACTGTTAAAAAAAAATCAGAAATGGTCATGGCAAATGCCACAAGAGAAAGCCTTTGCAAACGTCAAACAACAATTGCCGTCAACAAATATACTAGCCCATTTTGGCCCCTTGAGACTACTCTTTGTAACCTGCAACGCCTTCCGCCAATGAGATAGGAGCGGTATTATTGCACCGTTGGGTTGATGGGACAGAATTACTAATTGCGTACATATCACAAAGCCTGGCAGATGCAGAGAGGAAGTATGCCCAGATCGAGAAAGAAAGTTTGGCCATGTGATCACAGTGAAAAAGTTCCACCAATGCGTCTATGGTCGGCATTTCACCATAGTAACCAATCACAAGCTTCTGTTGGGCCTCTTCAGGGAAGACTAGGTGATTCCTCCCATCACATCAGCATGGATCCAAATCTGGGCACTGCTTTTAGGTGCTTAAGAATATACCTTGGAACATTGCCAAGGGAGACATATAGCCAACTTGGATGCCTTGAGTGCTGGTCGCTACCTACCAGCCTACCTTCTCCTCCGAAGATGGATCAAGTCATCATGACTCTGAACTTCATGGACACCCTGCTATTAACCACCAAGCAAATTCAGAAATGAACCCAAAAGGACCAACTTTGGTGAAATTAGAACAGAAAATGCTGGAAAATCTCAGCAGGTCTGACAACATCTGTGGGGACAGAATAGAGCCAACGTTTCGAGTCTAGATGACCCTTTGTCAGAGCTCTGGATGACTGCACCTCCACTCGCCTGGATGAGTGCATCTCCAACTAAACCAGTCCAAAGATGTGCGGGTTAGGTTGATTGGCCAGGTTAAAAATTGCCCCTTAGAGTCCTGGGATGCGTAGGTAAGAGGGATTAGCGGGTAAATATGTGGGGGTAGGGCCTGGGTGGGATTGTGGTCGGTGCAGACTCGATGGGCCGAATGGCCTCCTTCTGCACTGTAGGGTTTCTATGTTTCTATGTTTCTAACACTCAAGAAGCTTGAAACCATCCAGGACAAAGCAACCCGCTTTATTGGTACCCATTCCAGAAACATTCAATTCCCCCACCACTGACAAACAGTGACAGCCATGTGTACCACCTATAAGATGCACTGCAGAAACTTACAAAGTTTCCTGCTCACCTACTTTCCAAGTTTCCTACTCAACTCACCTTAGGTGGCACTTTCCAAACCCATGACCACTACCATGGGTTTGGAAATGGGGCGGCACGGTGGCACAGTGGTTAGCACTGCTGCTTCACAGCTCCAGGGACCTGGGTTCGATTCCCGGCTTGGGTCACTGTCTGTGTGGAGTTTGCACGTTCTCCTCGTGTCTGCGTGGGTTTCCTCCGGGTGCTCCGGTTTCCTCCCACAGTCCAAAGATGTGCGGGTTAGGTTGATTGTCCATGCTAAAATTGCCCTTCGTGTCCTGGGATGCGTAGGTTAGAGGGATTAGTGGGTAAAATATGTAGGGATATGGGGGTAGGGCCCGGGTGGGATTGTGGTCGGTGCAGACCCGATGGGCTGAATGGCCTCTTTCTGTGCTGTAGGGTTTCTAAGATACCATCTACAAGGAGAAGGGCAACTGATACCTTGGAACACCACCAGGTTCCCCTCCAAGTCACTCATCATCCTGACTTGGAAAAATATCTCTGTTCCTTCACCTTGCTGGTCAAAATCCTGAAACTTCCTCCATTACAGCACTGTGGGTGTACCTACACCTCAGGACTGCTGTGGTTCAAGAAGGCATCTTACCATCACCTTCTTAAGGGCAACTAGGGATGGCCTAGCCAGTGATGCCCACATCCCATTAAAAAAATGAATAAAATAAAGACTAGCAGAGTCCTTGATAACTCTAACCTTAGGAAGAGAATTTCACCCTCTGTTTCTGACTTTCACTACAAATTTCTAAAGATTCTCACGTCTCTCTTAGAAAGAAATCCTCCTATTATTTCTCTTGCCTTTCTGTGCCTGCGATTTGGCCAGTCATGCTGCCAGTCAAACCTTTTACTCTCCTCTTCGGTATGTGCTCCTGGCACCCTCCTTCTGATCTCAAATGAATGGAGCTTTTCCTACATATTAGGTGTCATATAGAGATGTGGTAGGTGCGATGCACCACCTTCAAAAAAGAAAGAAACGCTTGCAAATAGCATCAATCATGACCTCTGGATATCCCAAAACATTTTCCAGCCAGTTAAATACTTTTAAAGTATAGCTCCTGTTGTAATGTAAAAAGGCAGTGTCAGCACCTTTTGATAAATTAAGCCAAAAAGCCTCCTAGGTCAGGTAGTCAATACTCTCACAATGGCATCAGGCTTTATTCTCTACCAGGGTTAATTTCCGAAGGAAGTTCTAAGTCTAAGTTCAGGAAAATCCCTGCTTCCTCCTTTACTGCCTAAGGAGCAAATTAAGGAGATCACGGTTACCCAATGATTTATCAGTGTAATTATTTAAGTCTCAAGGAACCACCTGAAATGCACAAAAAATAGAAAATGCAGGAAAAGTCAGCAGATCTGGCAGTATTTGTGGAAAGAGAAACAGAGTGAATGTTTTGAGTCCTTATGACTCATCTTGAGAGCGCCACAATTGCAGCTAGACTTGCTGAGTTTTTTCCAGTGTTTTCCATTTTTACTTCAGATTTCCAGTATCCGCAGTATTTTGTTTTTATTTTAGCACCTGATATGCAACACTGGAAATGTAAATTCTATTTATCTGACTGACTTAAATCACTTCACTGACTGGTCTCAAAGTTTACAGATATTTGACTGTACATTGGTAGTCCTGTTTGTCAAATATGTTACCAACTTTATCTTGAAATTTATAATTTCATCTTCTTGGATAGTGCGCGTTCAGCAGCCCTGATGAAGTGTGGAGCAGTAGGCAGTGTGTGTTTCCCAAAAAATATTCATTCCTAGCATGTGTGTATTGTTGGCTTGGCCAGTGTTTGTTGCCCATTGCTAATTGGCTTGAGAAGGTAGTGGTGAGGTGCCTTCTAGAACCGTTGGAATATGTGTGGTGCAGGTACACCCACAGTGCTGTTAGGAAGTTCCACAATTTTGACCAAGCAACAGGGAAGGGACAGCGATGTAGTTCCAGGTCAGGATTGTGTGTGCTTGGAGGGAAACTTGCAGGTGATGGGGTTGCCAGGCATCCGCTCTATTGACTAGAGCATTGATTGTAGTAATGATCAGGCTGGCATATTCCCTCCAGTAATCATCAGTGGGCTGGAGTATCGACTCTAATAATGATCAGCAGGTTGGAGTATTCACTTCAGTAATGATCAGTGGACAGGAATATTCACTAGTGTAATCATTAATAGGTGGTGTACAGACTCTAATAATGATCAGTGGAGTTTTCACTCTATTAATCATCAGTAGGCTGGTATATTCACTCTAGTTATGATCAGCAGGCTGGACTATTTATTCTAGTAACAAGCAGTGGCTGCAGTATTTACTCTAGTAATGATCAGCAGGCTGTATTCCCTCCAGTAATCATCAGTGGGCTGGAGTGTTTACGCGAGTAGCTATTAGTGGGCTGAGATACTGACTGTAGTAATGATCGGTGGGCTGGAGTGTTGACTCGTAATGATCAGCGGGCTGGATTATTGATTCTGGTAATGATCAGTGTGCTGGGGTATTGACTCTAGAAATCATCAATGGGCTGGTAAATTTATTCTAGTAATGGTCAGTGGGCTGGGGTACTGACTTTTGTAATGATTGGTGGACTGGAATGTTCACTCTAGTAATGATCAGCTGTCTGGAGAATTTACTCCAGTATTGATCAGCGGTCTGGAATACTGACTCTAGTAATGATCAATGTGCTGGAATATTCGCTCCAGTAATTATCAGTGAGTTGGAGTACTGACTTTAGTAATGATTGATGGGCTGAGAATTGACTCTAGTAATAATTAGCAGGCTGGAGTATTGCCTCTAGAAATGACCAGTGGGCTGGAGTATTGTTATAAAGCAGTGGTTGATTCCCCCTCTGAGAACTAACACCTAACCACTCAAAGAGGAGCACCTCGCCCTATAATCTGCAAGTGAGTGTGAAGTGGTATGATCTGCTCTTCAGCAACTTTTAGTGGTTAAATCAAAATAACTCCCTGACACTCTCTCTAAAATCAACAAGTAACAATTTATTTATCTGACTAACAGCGAACAAGTTAACAAACAGAATAAAACATTATTCTAATGGAATGCTGTTCCAACAAATGCAATTCCCACTCATTAACAAAAAATAGAATTTTAGTCACTCTCTAAATTACAGCCAGGTTTTGTGTCTTCCAGAATATTTGGAGACTTCTCTGTTGATTCTTCTTTCTTCTTTGTTGCCTTTGCTATCTAGATGAGGCTTTGAGCTAAGAGCTGTGAGCTGTGGCAGGTGGCAGTTTCTCTCTGCTTTTTGTCCCACTGCCCTCTTCTTTTATATCTGTGATGACATATCAATATTTCCCACAATAGGATTGTCCTGGGTTGCCAAAACCATGAGATTTAAATTTAATACGTTCTAGGTATCTAAGTGCCTGATTCAAATTGATTGGCTGAATTTTTAAAAACTCAAAAGCCTGAAAGCCTGGTAACACTGTTGTTTGGTCCTTTGATACAAATGTTTCATTTTGTGCACTCTATGTGCTTGCACGTTTAACATCGAAGCACAAAAGAACACCACCTTTTAACAGAACCATGCAATGCTTTCTCCTCTTAGAATTTGGTGTTTGTAAAATTGTAAAATGCTAACATTCTACTTTTCAATCTACAATTACTCTACTCAACTTCTATTGACTGTAGTCATGATCAGTGGGCTGGAGTATTGACTTCAGCAATCATCAGAAGGCGGGAGCATTGACTGCAGTAATAATTAATGTGCTGAATTATTTACTCTAGTAATCATAGAACATAGAAAAACTACAGCACAAACAGGCCCTTCAGCCCACAAGTTGTGCCGAACACATCCCTACCTTCTAGACCTACCTATAATCCTCCATCCTATTAAGCTCCATGTACTCATCCAGGAATCTCTTAAAAAACCCTATTGAGTTCGCCTCCACCACCACTGACGGCAGCCGATTCCACTCGCCCACCACCCTCTGTGTGAAAAACTTACCCCTAACATCTCCCCTGTACCTACCCCCCAGCACCTTAAACCTGTGTCCTCTCGTAGCAGACATTTCCACCCTGGGAAAAGCCTCTGAGAGTCCACCCGATCTATGCCTCTCAACATCTTATATACCTCTATTAGGTCTCCTCTCATCCTTCGTCTCTCCAAGGAGAAAAGATCGAGCTCCCTCAGCCTATCCTCATAAGGCATGCCACTCAATCCAGGCAACATCCTTGTAAATCTCCTCTGCACCCTTTCAATCTTTTCCACATCCTTCCTATAGTGAGGCGACCAGAACTGAGCACAGTACTCCAAGTGGGGTCTGTGGGCTAGGGTACTGATTCGAATAATGACCAATCAATATTCCACGAAGAGCGTTCAAGATGCCCCCCCCGGCCAGTCCCATTCTCCCTGACCCTTCCCATCTGGCCAGCCCTGATACCACCTCTCCCCTGCATGCCCCCCCTCGGGGTTGGCAGCCCCAATCGACGTCCTCCCACCTTCTTCCTGTGATCCCTGTGCAGAGTGGCAGTGGAACCCCCCCACATCCAGCAATTGCCCCCCAATAGGCCCTGTGAAACAGCACCTTCCAAACCCACGACCCATCTAGAAGGACAAGGGCAGCAGATACATGGGAACATCACCACCTGCAAGTTCCCCTCCAAGCCACTCACCATCTTGACTTGAAAATATATCACCGTTCCTTCGCAGTCGCTGGGCCAAAATCCTAGAATTCCCTTCCTAACAGCATTGTGGATCAACCCACAGCACGTGGACTGTAGCGATTCAAGAAGGCAGTTCATCACCACCTTCTCAAGGGTAACTAGGGATGGGCAATAAATGCTGGCCAGCCAGCTACGCCCATGTCCCACGAATTAATTTTTTAAAAGCGCCAGTAATGATCCTCGGGTTGTAATATTGTCTCTGGTAATGATTAACGAATGGGTTGGAGCATGGACTCCAGTAATGATCAGCTGGCTGGTATTGATTCTAGGTTGCCCACAGCTGATCTATAAGATGCATTGCAGTAACTCACGGAGCTCCTTCAACAGCACCTTCCAAACCCGCAAGCTACATGTTTTGCTCATTTACCATTGAAAACCTTACATAAATGCACAGTTGTGGTTTTAGAGCAGTAGCAATGCTTGGTGGGTTATTCTCTGCAACCTTATATTTTTCTTGTGCTCACAAATCAACAATCAATGACCATTGCTACATCTAAATTTTCACCTTCCGGGCTCTCTCCCCATGCTCTGAATCTATGCATTCCAGAGGTGGATTATTTCTCCATCATTCATTTTTGAAAGCAGTTTATTATAAAACAGTAATAATATTCTTACAGGTGGTCTTGGATTGGCCACTCAAATATACATATCACTTGCTGTGCATTTCTGTAAGGTTTTCAACGGTAAATGAGCAAAACATGTAGCTTGAGGGTTTGGAAGGTGCTGTTGAAGGAGCTTCATGAGTTACTACATTGCATCTTATAGATCAGCTGTGGGCAATCTATGACCTGCAGGCTGCATGCGGCCCATTAGGGTTCTGACGGCGGCCCACGAGACATTATGTTGAAAGATTGAGAGCAGAGTTCGTGAGAGTGATAGAGGAGACGGGAGATAAAGGAATATGAAAAACAGCAAGACTGAGAGCAAAGCGGGAAATGTAAGGACGCAGGGAAGAGTGAGACCGAGAGCTGAGCCAGGAGGATAAAAGAACACAGGGATTTAGATTTTTGGATCATTGGGATCTTTTCTGGGGAAGCGCTGACCTGTTCAAGAGGGATGGGTTACACCTGAGCTGGAGGGGGACTAACATCCTGGCGGGGAGATTTGCTAGAGCCTCTCGGAAGGGTTTAAACTGGCTTGGCAGAGGAGTGGGATCCAAAGCAGTAGGGAGACAGAAGAGAAGTTTGAGGACAGCACAGAAGTTAAAGAGAGCACATTAAGAAGTAAAGGCAGTGTCAGTAATCCTAGTACCAGACAGATCAGGAAAAAGCAAGACAGAGTGCAAGGGAAGCCCAGATTAAACTGCATTTATTTCAATGCAAGAGGCCTGACAGGCAAGGCAGATGAACTCATGGCATGGATGGGTACATGGGACTGGGATATTATAGCAATTACTGAAACATGGCTAAGGGAGGGACAGGACTGGCAGCTCAATGTTCCAGGGTACAGATGCTATAGGAAAGATAGAACAGGAGGTAAGAGAGGAGGGGGAATTACACTTTTGATTAGGGAAAGCATCACGGCAGTATTGAGAGGGGATATATCCGAGGGTTCGGCCACTGAGTCTATATGAGTAGAACTGAGCAATAAGAAGGGGGAAATCACTTTGATAGGGTTGCACTATAAGCCCCCAAATAGTCGGCGGGAAATTGAGGAGCAAATATGTAAGGAGATTACAGATAACTCCCAAGAAAAATAGGGTGGTAATAGTCGGAGATTTTAACTTTCCCAACATTGACTGGGACAGCCACAGTATTAGAGGGTTGGATGGAGAGAAATTTGTTGAGTGTATTCAGAAGGAATTTCTCATTCAGTATGTGGATGGCCCGACCAGAGAGGGGGCAAAACTTGACTTCCTCTTGGGAAATAAGGAAGGGCAGGTGACAGAAGTGTTAGTGAGGGATCACTTTGGGACCAGTGACCATAATTCTATTGGTTTTAAGATAGCTATGGAGAATGATAGGTCTGGCCCAAAAGTTAAAATTCTAAATTGGGGCAAGGCCAATTTTGATGGTATCAGGCAAGAACTTTCAAAGTTAATTGGGGGAGTCTGTGGGAAGGCAAAGGGACATCTGGTAAGTGGCACGCTTTTGAAAGTGTGTTAACCAGGGTTTAGGGTAAACACATTCCTCTTAGAGTGAAGGGCAAGGCTGGCAGAAGTAGGGAACCCTGGATGACTCGGGATATTGAGGCCCTGGTCAAGAAAAAGAAAGAGGCACATGACATGCATAGGCAGCTGGGATCAAGTGAATCCCTTGAAGAGTATAGGGGGTGTAGGAGTAGAATTAAGAGAGAAGTCAGGAGGGCAAAAAGGGGACACGAGATTGTTTTGACAGATAAGGCAAAGGAGAATCCAAAGAGCTTCTACAAATACATAAAGGGCAAAAGAGTAATAAGGGAGAGAGTAGGGCCTCTTAAGGATCAACAAGGTCATCTATGTGCGGAGCCACAAGAGATGGGTGAGATCCTAAATGAATATTTCTCATCAGTATTTACTGTTGAGAAAAGCATGGATGTTAGGGAACTTGGGGAAATAAATAGTGATGTCTTGAGGAGTGTGCATATTACAGAGAAGGAGGTGCTGGAAGTCTTAAAGCGCATCAAGGTAGATAAATCCGTGGATCCTGATGAAGTATCCCAGGGCATTGTGGGAGGCTAGGGAGGAAATTGTGGGTCCCCTAGCCGAGATATTTGAACAATCGATAGTCACGGGTGAGGTGCCTGAAGATTGGAGAGTGGCAAATGTTGTGCCTTTGTTTAAGAAGGGCTGCAGGGAAAAACCTGGGAACGACAGGCCAGTGAGCCTCACATCTGTGGTGGGTAAATTATTGGAAGGTATTTTGAGAGACAGGATGTACAGGCATTTAGAGACACAAGTACTGATTAGGGACAGTCAGCATGGTTTTGTGAGTGGATTAGTGACCTGTATAATGCATTTGTGATCTGTAACTGGATTGTTGATGTCCCTGTCGCCATGAGTCAGGTGCTGAAATATTCAGAGTCATGTGGCGAACTTGGGAGAATTGTCACCATGGTGGAACTTGGTTGGAAATAAGATTCAAGGAGATTACTAAATCTGGGAAATCAATCATAGTGAAAAGAAGTTTGTATTGACAACTCTTCTCTCACATTCCATGGCAGATGTGCCCCTAATTATGAATGTGATTTGCATGGTCAACGTTGGGTGCAGCTAATCTGCCTCTGGAGCAGCCTTGGATCCTTTCTGTCATCTTGTTTTCATCTGAACATTGCACAGAATTAGAGGAATTCCCTTTGGAAGATAATGTCAAAATTATAATCGCAGGAACTAAAAACCTGACAGTCAAAAATTTGGGAAAATATTTCAAAATATGGATGGGGGGATATATATTTTGAAATATTTTCCCAAATTTTTGACTGTCAGGTTTTTAGTTCCTGCGATTATAATTTTGACATTATCTTCCAAAGGGAATTCCTCTAATTCTGTGCAATGTTCAGATGAAAACAAGATGAAAGAAAGGATCCAAGGCTGCTCCAGAGGCAGATTAGCTGCACCCAACTTTGCCCATGCACATCACATTCATAAGTAGGGGCACATCTGCCATGGAATGTGAGAGAACAGTTGCCAATACAAACTTGTTTTCACTATGGTTGATTTCCCAGATTTAGTAATCTCCTTGAATCTTATTTCCAACCAAGTTCCACCACGGGGACAATTCTTCCAGGTTCACCACATGACTCTGAATATTTCAGCACCTGACTCATGGCGACAGGGACATCAACAATCCAGTTACAGATCACAAATGCATTATACAGGTCACTAATTGCTCACTAGGACACTAGTTTAATTACCTTTCCCATAGATAATCAAGCAGCACAAAGAAGATGCTACATTATTTTCAGTTTGCAAGATCCTCCCAAGTCCATCCTCCCCCCTCTCTGCTCTCTCTGCTGTTTTTTACTTTCGCGCCGGGCGCACTGCTTCAGATTTTTTTCGAACTGCGCATGCGCAGTTCAGAGCTCCGATTGTTCTGGCAGCGCTAAGCCCCGCCCACTGCGCGGATCGGACCGGAGCCGGCAAAAGCGTATGGGCGGGCTGCAAAGAGGATTCTGGGCTCGGATCTGCATTACGCTCGGATCCGGCCCTTAGACTCCAAATGGTAAAATCGGGCCCTATGACTCTAACACGAGAAAGCGCGAGACTGAGTGGGGAACCAGGAGGACAAGACAGCTTGAGAAAGAGTGCGACTGAGAGCCAAACCAGGAGGATAACAGAAGGCAAGAAAGGACAAGACTGAGAGCAGGGCCAGGAGGATAAAAGAGCTCAAGAAAGAGTGGAGTTGGGAAATGTAAGAGTGAAAGTGGAGCAATTAGTTAGTTTTCCTCACTTATCTTGAAGCATTTTAACAATTTATTGGTACGTGTAACGTTTTCTTCATAATAAAGTTGTAATAATAGTAGTAGCAAGGCTTATCGGGAGCAGTAGGTTTTATTAATTAAAATAAATAAAGGTAAATAAATAAAAATAAAATAAGTATCTGTAGCACAAACCTGACTAATTAAGAAATGTGTAACTTATAGTTGTAGCTGGTATTAGTTTTGAATAGCAGAGTAAATTGTAATCTACGTAAGGTAAATGTCAGTATTTATTTTTGTCTTTCCCATCTTAAGTTGATGACAGCAATATATAGTTTTAAATTTTGTGTAAATCATTGAAATATTCTATGTGTAATTTTATTCATGGGGTCATGATTAGTGCACATGCCGGATTTCAGCCTTGCGGCCCACTGAGATGAAGGAGGACCACTCATGCAGCCCACTCACTAGCCTAGGTTGCCCATCACTGTTGTAGATGGTACACACTGCTGCCCTCAATATGTCAGTCGTCGAGGGAGTGAATGTTTAAGGTGGTGGAAGGGGTATCAGTTAAGTGGGCTGCCTTGTTATGGATGATGTGGAGCTTCTTGTGTGTTGGTGGAGCGGCATTTCAACAGGGAAGTGGGGAGTATTCCATCATGTTCCTGACTTGTGCCTTGTAGAGGTTGGTCAGGCTTTGGGCAGACAGGAGGTGAATTACTTCCTACAGAGTTCCCAGTCTCTGAGCTGTTCTGGTATGATCTGGTGGGATTACTGAAACGTGATTACAGGAAGATCAGGACTGGGAGTTAACTGTCCAAGGGTACTCAGTATTGCGAAAGGATAGATGAGAAGGAGCTGAAGATGGAGTTGCTTTATTGGTTAACGATGACATGAAAGCTGTATTAAGAAATTATATTTGCACTAGGAACCAAAATGTTGAATCAGTCTGGGTGGAAATAAAAAGCAAGGGAAGAAACCCCTTGGTAGGAGTAATTTACAGGTCCCCGAACAGTACTTCCAAAGTAGGGCATAGTATAAACCAGGAAATAATGAGGGCTTGTGAGAACCCAGCAGTAATTATGGCTGAGGAAGAAGTGAACTGGGCAAAAATATTAAAGGGCAGGACAGCTGAAGAACATTGGCAAATGTTTCGTGAAATACTAAATATTAATTAAATTATATTCCTGAGAGGAAGAGGAATTGTAAAAAGGTGAAAAATCATCCATGGCTTAACAAGGTCGTCAAGGATAACATAAAGGTGAAAACTAGGGCATGTCATACTGCAAAAGTTAGTGCCACTCTGAAGGAATGGGAGGACTTTTAAGTGTCAGCAAAGGGTTATTAAAAGCAAAATCATAAGAGCTAAGATGAATTATGAAAGGAAACTAGCAGAAAACTGATACTAAAAGCTTCTATAAGTATATAAAAAGGAAGAGAATAGTGAAAGTAAACGTCAGTCCTTTAATGGACGATAATGATGAGGTAATAAGGAAACTCAGAAATGATGTGGAGATGCTTGATAAGCGCAATCTTCTTGGAGATCCTCTCCACTTGGAGCCGGCAGTTTGCGGTGTCGATGGTTGTCATGATGTGGAGATGCAGCGAGCATCTCCACATCATGACGACCATCGACACCACAAACTGCCGGCTCCAAGTGGAGAGGATCTCCAAGAAGATTGCGCTTATCAAACAAACTCAGAAATAGCAGAGGCACTAAACCAATATTTTGTCTCTGTTTTCACAGTGGAAGTTTTTTTTTCCCAAAAACTACTGAGGAACTTGGTGAAATTACTATAACTAGGGAGAAGGTATTAAGTAAACTGATGGGATTAAAGGCAGCTAAGTCCCTGGGGCCTGGTGGCCTGCACCCGACGGCATTGAAGGAGGTGGCAGCAAAGATAATGGATTCATTAGTTGTGATGTGGCAAAATTCTCTGGATTCTGGAAAGGTACCAGTGGATTGGTAACAAGCTAATGTGACACACTTATTCCAGAAAAGAGAGAGGCAAAAAGTGGGAAACTATAGACCAGTTAGTTTGACCTCTGTGGTGGGAAAGTTGTTAGAGTCAATCATTAAGGAGGAGAAAACTAAACACTTGGAAAAACAATTCACCAGTGTCTGCACAATTTTATCAAGGGCAAGTCGTCTTTGACAAACTTGCTGGAGTTCTTTGAGGATGTAACCAGCAAGATAGATAATGGAGATCCTGTGGATGTGGTATATCTAGACTTCCAGAAGGCATTTGACAAGATGTCACATTAAAAAACTGATCCAGAAGGTTAGATCCCAGGGGGTTGGGGATAGAGGATTGGCTGACTGACAGAAAGTAGAGGGTCAGGATAAAAAGGGTCTTTCTCTTAATGACGACTGTAACTAGTTGGGTGCTCCAGGGTTCAGTTCTTAGACCTCAACTATTTATATCAACGATCTGCAATCAGGGACAGAGGGAAGGATTTTCTGGCCACGCTCGCTGCAAAACTGGAAAATCCCATCTGGTCCACCTCCCCGCCTGCTGTGATTCCTGTGGTGGGTGAGACGGGAAAATTCCAGTCTGAGAGTTACACAGCAAATTTTGCGGTTGACGCTAAAATGGGTGGGAAAGCACGCTGTGATGAGGAGATAAAGAGTTTATAGATGAATATTGTGATAATCCTCAGGACTTGCATGGGGAATCACTGGTTGATCTCCCTGTAGGACTCGTAGAATACGAGCTCCCTTGTGATTGGTAATTACTTACCAAGTGGAGCTCGTACACCAAGCCCTTTATGAAGCAGGACCCTGAGTGGTCCATTATTGTATTGTTCCAATTGGGACCTGTTTGTGGTTCACCACAGGCTTGGTGGTTTTGCTTTATTTTATGCAGTAAAGCACTGTTCTTTTACAGCTGACTCCTGGAGTTATTATGGATATTGATAGGCTAAGAGAATTGGCCAGAATTTGGCAGATGTAGTTTAATGTGGATAAGTGTGAGGTCATCTATTTTGGTCAGAAAAATAAAAAGGCAAATTATTATTTAAATGGGAAGCAGGCTCAAAGTACGTTGGTGCAGAGGGATCTAATGTCCTTGTGCATGAATCACAGAAAGTGAATATGCAAGTGCAGCATACAATAAGAAAGGCAAATGGAACCTTTGCATTTATTGCAAAAGGGCAAGATTTTAAAAGTAAAGAACTGCTGTCACAATTGTATAAGACTTTGGTGAGATCATACCTCGAGTGTTGTGCCCAATTTGGTCTCCTGACTTGAGGAAGAATGTGGTGGCACTGGAGGCAGTTCAAAGAAGGTTCACCAGATTGATTCCAGGGATGAAAGGGCTGTCGTAAAAGGAGCATTTGGATAGCTTGGGCTTGTACTCACTGGAGTTCAGAAGAATGAGGGGGGATCTGATCAAGGTATATGAAATGCTAAAGGCGGACGTTGAACTGATGTTCCTTCTTGTGGGACAGTCTACAACAAGAGGTCATAGATATAGAGTGAGAGGAGGTAGGTTCAAAACTGAGATGAGGAGAAACTACTTAGAACCATAGAATCCTACAGTGCAGAAGGAGGCCATTCGGTCCATTGAGTCTGCACTGACCACAATTCCTATTCCCATAACCCCATGTGTTACCCTAGCGAGTCCCCCTGACACTAAGGGGCAATTTAGCATGGACAATCCACCTAACCCGCACATCTTTGAACTGTGAGAGGAAACTGGAGCACCCGGAGGAAACCCACGCAGACATGGGGAGAATGTGCAAACTCCACACAGACAGTGACCAAGCCTTTTCTCAGAGGGTTGTGAATCTGGAACTCGCTGTCCTAGAATGCAGTGGAGGCAGAATCAATCAACAGATTCAAGAAAGAAATAGATATGTTTCTGATGAAAAGTGGGATAAAGGGCTTAAATAGCTATGGGGAGCAGGCAAGAAAGTGGAGTTGAGACCAGGATAAAATCGGCTATGATTATGTTAAATGGCAAAGTGGGCTCAAAGGACTGAATTGCCTACTCCCACTCATAATTCCTATGTTCCTTTGTTCCCAGACACAGTATTTATGTGGCTGGTCCAGTTCAGTTTCTGGTCAATGGTAACCCTCAGGATGTTGATGGTGGGAGATTCAACAATGGTTATGCTATTGAATGCCAAGAGGATATGGTTGTTGAAGAAGGTCATTGCCTGGCACTTGTGTGGTGTGAATGCTGCCTGCGACATATCTGCAAAAGCCTGAATATTGTTCAGGTTTTGCCTCATTTGGATATGGACTGCTGCTATACTCCTCCATATCACATCACAGGTTCAGACAGGTCCAAACAGGTAGATGGGTGACCGCTAGGAGAGGCAGGCAGGTAATACAGGAGTCTCCTGTGACTATTCCCCTCTCATACAGGTATACTGTTTTGGGGGGATAGCCTCTCAGGGGAAAATACCAGCAGCAACCACAACCAGCTCTGCTATAGAGTAGGGTTGGGCTAAGTCCAAGCGAGTGACAGTAGTAGTAGTAGGAGATTCAATAGTCAGGGACACAGACAGGCATTTCTGTGGCCACGAATGAGGCTCTAAGATGGTGTGTTGCCTCCCTGGTGCCACGATCCTGGATGTCTCTGAGCGAGTATAGAGCATCCTGAAACGGGAGGGTAAACAGACAGATGTCATTGTCCACAGTGGCATTAATGACATAGACAGGAAGAGGGAAGAGGTTCTGCGAAGACAATTCAAAGAGTTAGGAAGGGAACTAAAAAGCAGGATCTCCAAGGTAGTCATCTCAGGATTACTTCCCATGCCACATGCTACTGAGGCTTGGAGCAGGGAGGTAGTACAGTTGAACATGTAGCTAAAGAGCTGGCGTAGGAGGGAGGACTTTAGATATATGGATCACTGGGATGTCTTCTGGGCAAGGTGGGACCTGTACAAGAAGGATGAGTTGCACCGAACTGGAGGGGCACCAATATCCTGGGCAGGAGATTTGCTAATGCTGTTCAGGAGGGTTTAAACTCGTGCGTCAGTGGGGATGGGAACCAGAGCAGCAGGCCAGTAAGTGTAGGGAGTGGGGAAGGAAGTGAGACTGAGATAAACATAGCACAGAGTCACAGCAGGCAGTGGGAAGTTGTGGGACTCGGTGGGACTGGAAGTCTGGAGAGCATTTGCTTCAATGCAAGAAGTGTAACAGGTAACACAGATGAACTGAGAGCCTGGATTACTGCATGGAATTATGATGTTATTGCAATTACAGAGGCACTGTTAAAGGAGGACTGGCAGCTTAACGTTTTGGGATATTGTTGTTTTAGATGGGACAGAAGGACAAAAGAGGTGGGGGAGGTGCATTTCTGATTAGGGAGCAATTCACGACTGTGTTGAGGGAGGAGATATTGGAGGTATTTTATAGTGAAGCATTGTGGGTGGAGGTCAGGAATAGGAAGGGTGAAATCACAATGTTGGGAGTGTACTATATACCTTCCAACAGCCCATAGGAGACAGAGGGGCAGTTGTGTAGTCAGGTATGAAATGATGTAAAAAAAGCAGGATAGTTGTGATGGGTGACTTTAACTTCCCCCATATTGCCTGGGGACACCCTTACAGCCAGGGACTCGGATGGAAAGCAATTTGTTAGATCTGCTCAGGAGGGTTTTTTGATACAGTATGTTGACAATCCAACCAGGGCCATACTTGATTTAGTATTGGGGAATGAGCCAGGCCAGATGATCGATGTTTCAGTGGGGGAGCATTTTGGCCTGAGCAACCATGGCCGCGATTCTCCCAAAAGCACTGAATTGGTGCGAAAACTGTTCTAGATCCCGACTGTTTTGTCAGTTCAACTTCTCACTTGAATCTCCCCACTCTGTGCACTGCAGAGGTCCCAGTGATGAATCTCATTAAAAAACCGCCGGGGAGGGGGCGGGGTGGGGGGGGGGGGGCAGTGAGGGGGGGGGTGTGCCGGAATCTGACAGTTCTGGAACTCTGCGCATGCGCAGTGGCCCTGATCTGTCAGATTCCCAGTTTGCTGGACAGCCTGATAGCTGGTCAGTGCTGCCCCTCTAGCCCCCCCCCCCCAACGGCCTGATTGTGGCCCCCACAACAATTCCCGGGCCAGCCCTGACCCTCCCCCCGCCCCAGAGCACGCCGATGTCCAGCCCACCCCCCAGCAGTGGCGATCCCCCTTTCGCCCCGGCAGACCCCCACCCCCCATCCCCGCTGGCCCCCCTCCTCGGGGTCAGATCCCCCCTCCAGGAGGCCAGGCCTCCATCCCGGCAGAACACAACCCCCCCCCCACCCCGCCCCAATTACTGCCCTCCCTCCATCCCAGACCGAGCGCCATGCAGAGTGGCAGCGGGAATCCCCATCCCCACTGATCGCCTCTAGGTCCTGCCCGCAGTAGACCCCGCCCCCATGGCACTGCCCGATGCCCGGTACTGTGCCCCTTGGGCAGTGCCGGGCGTACAGGCTGGCACTGCCAGGTTGTTCGTGCCCAGGCGGCATCACCCCCCCACCGCCTGACCTCCTGGGGGACCCCGATTGCCCCCCCTTTCATTCCGACAAGTCTCTGGCTAGTTCCCCGAACGTGGGGAATTACTCTAAACTCTGCCGGAATGAAGTACTCCTGGCGAGGTGGGAGATTCAATTGGGTCCGGTAAGTTCCCGATAATGAAATGTAAAATACATTTAAAACAGATTTTAAAAAGATTCAAATTACTTACCTGTCTTCCTGCCGGTTTCCAACGTGGTCTGGCCTGTGACTGTTCTTTGGCTCTGGGAGATGCACATGCGTTCCCGGCGCATGCGCAAATCCCGGAACAAGGCCAGTGACGCCCATCTCCCATCCCGACCTTCCAGAAAAGTTGAGGGTCGGGATGTGAGAATCACGGCCCATAATTCCATAAGATTCCATAAGATTTTGGGTAGTCATGGATAAGGACAAGAGTGGCCCTTGGGCGAGGGCCGAATATATCCAAATTAGAGAGGAACTGGGGAATGTGGATTGGGAGCAGCTATTTGAGGGCAAATCCATGTCTGGCCTGTGGGAGGCTTTTAAAGTCTTTGATTGAAGTGCAGGACAGGAATGTCCCCGCAAAAATGAAGGATAGAAATGGCAGGATTCAGGAAGCATGGATGACAAAGGAAATTGTAATCTTAGTTAAAAGGAAAAAGGAAGCATGCGATAGGTCCAGGCAACTAAAAACTGACAAAGCTCTTGAAGAGTACAGTGAAAGTAAGAAGGAACTTAAACGCAGAATTAGGAGGGCTTAAATGGGCCATGAAATGTCTTCAGCAAACAGGGCCAGTGAGAATCCCAAGGCCTTTTATGCATATATTAGGAACACCAGGGTAGCAAGAGAAAGAATCGGACCAATGGGCAATGGAGCAAAGTTGTGCGTGGAGCCAGAGGAAGTGGGTGAGATCCTTAATAGTACTTTGTATTGGTATTCACCAAGGAGAAAATTGTGATGGATGTTGAGGTCAGGAATAGGTGCGTTAAATTTCGAGAGAATGTCAATATAATATTGAAGGAGGAAGTGTTGGGTATCTTAAATTGCATTAAGATAGACAGGAAACCGGGGCTGGATGGGATCTATCCCAGGTTACTCCAGGAGGCAATGGGAGAAATAGCTGAGGCCTTAACAGATATCTTCACATCCTCTTTGCTTTCAGGTGAGGTTCCAGTGGACTGGAGAGTAGCCAATGTTGTTCCCTTGTTCAAGAAAGGAAGCAGGAAATTATAGGCTGGTGAGCCTGATGTCAATGGTGGGGAAGCTTTTGGAGAGGATACTGAGGGACAGGATCTTTGCGTATTTGGAAGAAAATGACTAGTTAGTGACAGGCAGCATGCCTTTTACGGGGAAAGTCATGCCTCACCAACTTGATTGACTTTTTTGAAGAGGTGACAAAGATAATTGTCTGTGGATGTATTTATTTGGACTTTAGTAAGGCGTTTGACAAGGTCCCACATGGCAACTGGTACAAAAACTAAAATCACGTGGGATTCAGGGTGGGCTGGCTCAAAGATACAGAACTGGTTTGGTTATAAAAGACAGAGTAGCGGTGGATGGGTCTTTTTCAGAATGGAGATCTGTAGCTCGGGATCAGGATATATAAATGATCTGGAGGAAAATGTGGCTGGTCTGATTAGTAAATTTGTGGATGACATGAAGATTGGTGGAGTTGCTGATAGTGCCAGGGATTTTCCGAGGATATAACAGTATATAGGTAGATTAGAGACTTGAACACAGAAATGGCAGTTGGAGTTTAATCCGGACAAATGCGAGGTGATGCATTTTGGAGGATCAAATTTAGGTGTGAATTATACTGTAAATAGCAGAACCCTTAGGAACATTAATATACAGAGGAATCTGGCGTGCAGGTGCACAGTTCCCTAAAAGTGGCAATACAGGTGGCAAAGGTGATTGAGAAAAATATGGCATGCTTGCCTTCATCAACCAGGGCATTAAGTACAAGAGTTGGGAAATCATGTTGCAGCTACATAAAACCTTGGTTAGGCTGCATTTGGAGTATTGCGTGCAGTTCTGGTCACCACACTACCAGAATGGAAGCTTTGGAGAGAGTGCAAAGAAGGTTCAGCAGGATGTTGCTTTGTGTTGAGAGTGTTGACTATGAGGAAAGGTTGAATAAACTAGGATTGTTTTCACCGAAAAGATGAAAACTAGGGGGAGACCTGATAGAGGTCTACAAAATTATGAGAGGCATAGACAGGGTGGAAAGCCAGAGGCTTTTTCCACGAGTGGAAGTGTCAATTACAAGGGGGCATAGGTTCAAGATCAGAAGGGAGAAGTTTAAGGGAGATGTGCGGGGGAAGTTTGTCATGCCGAGAGTGGTGGGTGCCTGAAATGTGCTGCCAGAGGAGGTGGTGGAAGCAGACACATTAGCAACATTTAAGAGGCACCTGGATGGGTACATGAATAGGGAGGGAATAGAGGGATATGGACCAATTAAGAGCAGAAGGTTTTTTTTTAGTTTAGTTCGGGTATCATGATTGGCACAGGGTTAGAGGGCCGAAGGGCCTGTTCCTGTGCTGTACCTTTCTTTCTTCTTTGTTCAGTATCTGAAGAGTTGTGAATGATGTTGAACATTGAGCACGGTGCTCTAATCATCAGTGATTTTGACTCTATAATGGAGAGAATATCATTGATAAAGGAACTGAAGATGGTTGGGCCTAGGACATGACCCTGATGAACTCCTGCAATGATGTCCTTGGACTGAGACGATTGGCTGCCTACAACCATCTTCCTTTATGCTAGGTGTGATTCCAACCCCATTGACTCCAGTTTTGCTGGAGCTAAAGTGTTTGAAAACCCAATCCTTTTTTCTGCTGAATCGCCAAATGCATATTCTCTTAATAACAGAAGATCAAAGGCACGTCTTGGAGGAATGGCAATATGTACGCGGAGAGTCATAGTTTGCAAAACCACGACAGCCAAGTGACATGGAGCTTATTCAGATGTTGCCAAATAAAAGATGGAATTCTCCCAAAAAAATTCTAAGTGCTGAATTCATGTGAAAACCGGAATAAATCCCGCTGCTATTTTCAGCGTGATTTTCAAGATGAATCTCCCACATTCTGTACATCACAGAGAGCCCTGGGTGGGGTCTATTCCCACTGAAGAGCTGAGGGGCCACTGTGCATGGGCCGATCTGTCATAGTGGAGATTGGCACATGGGCAGTGACCCCGCACTGTTGAGCTCCCGATCGCTGGCCAACTTGATGGTGACACCGCGATCCCGTAATGCTGCTTCTCCGATTCCCCCACCCCCCATACGCTGCCCTTCCAGACGTCTCCTGGCCAGCCCCGACTCCCCCTCGTGCCACCTTGATCTCCCCCCCCCTCCCCCCCACCACCTTCCCCCAACCGCAGCCCCGATTCTCCCCCCACCTGGTCCACCTTGATCTCCAACCCCCCAACTGCAGGCCATCTTCCCCACACCCTCCTTCCCCCCCCACTTCCACTCCACCCCAATGTCCAGCCCCGATCGCTAGCTTCCTACCTTTTTTCACCAATCCCAAGTGCACAGTGGCACCCTCCCCCCCAGTGATCCTTCCAGAGGCCTCGTCCCCTTGGCACTGCCCAGTGGCCATTTCCAAGGTGCCTCCTGGGAATTGGCACATTGCCTCTTGTGTAATATCAGGGGCCAGGCTGGCACTGCCAAGCTGGCAATGCCCAGGTGGTACCCTCCTTAACCCTGACCCTCTGGGCCAGCCTCCATGGCCTCCCTTCACACCAGCGGGGTTGGGCCGCCAGCTCGCCATTAGTGGGGAGATGTTGTAAACCTCGCTGGAGCGAAATACTCCTGGCCCGGGGAGGAGAGGCCAGTGGGCCCAGAGATATCAGTCCCGGGCCTGCTAATGATATGCTAATACCCATTTAAATAACTTATTCAGCTCTGCGCTGTTTTCTGGCATGCAGCTGACGACAGTGGAAATTCCGTGACCGGAGATGTGCGGAGACCGTGGCGCCCAGTGGAAAGCCAGCTACACAGCCTCTGCTTACGTCTCCCGGCCCCTGCGCTGCTCGAGCAGCGCATCAGGCAGGGAAAGTCGCCCCCAAATTTTAAAAATACTCGATTCAGGCCAGGCTAGATACACCTTTACTTATGTTTTCAAACACATTGCCTGTTTTCATAAGGATCGAATGCTCCCTTACTGCTAAGGAAGATTTTTTTAATTCATTGTTTATAAGGGATAACCAATTAGAATTGAGAAAACTCTTGCCTGAGTGAAATGTGAGCATGAGCAGGTATTAGTGGTGAAATTCTGAGTATCTCTCCCATTCTTCAGAAGTTATAACTTATTTCTCAGATCATTGACATCAACCTGTATGGTTTTTCAAATTGGTTCACATAATCTGAACCCTTGCTGTGCTCTCTGTTGCAGTTTCCGTAAAGCCTGTGTATTTCTGTGTTTAATTTTATTCTCTGGGATTGTTGACACGTAAAATGACTTAACAGCCGTTAACTGGCATTCAGTTTACAGTGGCATCTAGCCATAGAATAGTGTCACATAAGTAAATGTGGGGGGAGGTTCATTTGTATTTGAAGAGAGTTTTTTTTAGATGTGTTTATCTTTTATGATGCATCCATTGTGCCTCACATCAGAAGCACCAAGCTGACTGGCCCCATTAAGCATTGAAATGAATGTCTTCCCATCACAGCTAATGTACAAGAAAGTGAACCGCTTGAGGACTGGTTGTTATTCACCACTGAACATTCTCAGCTTGTGTTATTTAATTGGTTGAAGTTCTCGTTTGCCAATGGCAGTGATCATTAAAAGACTGCATGTCTTTTATTCACACACACGAGATGTGTGTATTCACAGCATTAGTTTATTAAACTGCAGCCCCCAAAGTTCCACTGATTCATGTTTGTGCTTATATTTCCTCTGTGCTTCAACTGTCTGAGAGTCTGGAATTTTGGAAAGACATTACAGTGGATAATCCTAAATTAGGTATACTGGTATAAATCAATGGGAGCATGGGTTTAAACTTTACACATGGGCCAGAATGCTCACCTGTGGCTGGGATTCGCTGGTCCCGCTGCAGTGAATGTTGATTTGCCTGAGCGCCAAATTCTCCACTCTCACTGGCACTGGTGGCAGGGCTAATTGTCTCTGATATCTGATGTATTATCTGTGCACCCTTTGCAACTTACTTGAACAGAATGAATAAATGGGTGCAGATTGAACAGCCTTATCAACAACCAATGTCGAAAAATGTGCCAAGATGTTTCAAAGGAATGGCACCAAATGTAATTTGTCATTGAGCCATAGGAAATATTAGGACAGGATCAAACATTTAGGTTTTAAGGAACATCTTAAAGACAGAAAGAAAGGCAGAGAAGTTTAGGCAGGGAATTCTGGAGCTTAGGACCCAGGAGAAAGCATGGTCTCCAATGATGGAACAATACAATAAATATCAATGCCAAGGAAAGAGGGACATTGTTTAAAAAAAGAATTGATTCTGAGACAGATATTTTTGTGATGTGTGCGTAAACTTTGCAATTGTGAAACTTTGGATATAGTTACATGAAAATTTAAAGGAGCTAAAGCACTTTAGGGACTTGGTGTTTTTTCTGCTGCTCATTGCAGCATAAAATACCTACAGGATTCCATGCTTGAAAAATCTTTGAGATTCATGACCAAGAATACCCGTGGGCAGCAGCTGAGTATTAAGAATGTCAAAATAATTCCAGAATCCAGTGAGATGAAAATTAAATTGTTGGGAGTAAATGAAGGATTCCAGAGCAAAGTGGTTTTGAGATTGGATTGTTGGGGTTGATGTTACATTTCAGTATCTATGGGCCCTATTTTACCATTTTGATTCTAAGTGTTGGGAGCACTTGAAACTGGGAGTGTTTCAGATCCGACTTTTATATTCGTTCTCAGGAGCCCCCATATGCACGCTGCCTGAAAAAATATCAGCAATTCCGAATCGTGCAGCAGAAGCCTGTGGGCGGGGCTTAACGTCCCCAAAACCCTGCAGCTCCGATCGGCACCTCAAACTGCGCATGCGCAGAAAAAAAAATGATAGAATGCGGCTCCCCTGCCACATCCCTCCCAGGCCGGATAATGGCCCCCACAGACATTGCCTCACCTCCAAAACATTACTGGCCCCCTTATCCCCCACCCCCTCTGCCACCCAGACCGATCACGGGCCCCTCCCCCTCCCCCCCCCCTCCCCAACGATCTCAGCAGGATGGCAGTGGAACCCCCTTCCCCCTCACTGATCACAGGCAGAGTGGCAGTGGGCCCCCCTCCCCCTCACTGATCACAGGCAGAGTGGCAGCGGGCCCCCTCCATCCCCCCTCCCCCCCCGAACACCAATCTCAAGCAGAAAGGCGTTGGCAAATGCATTTAAATGGCCATCACACCCGTTCTGGGCGTAGTCCCAATTGTGGCAATTGTCGGGCCTAGGTAAAGGGGGAACCAGTGTGGAGGCGGGTGCGGATTGCGCTACTCGTCTCACGCCCAATTTTACCAAGTTTTCGCGCCCGAAAACGGGCACAACTTGATGGTAAAATTTGGAATTGTTTTAGCAACAGCAGATTTTCATGGTCAAAGTAATTAGTGGAATTGTGCCTTTCAAAAGAATCATTCGAATATTCAAATATGTTAGCAGTCAATGCCTAGCTCAGCATGATAAAATAATTTTGAATAAAAAGGTCATTAAATCGTCAATAGAGAACTTTGACAGGATTTTGTTGCTGTGCAGATATTGAAAATTAAGCAAGTTCCACTTGAAATTCTTGGCTACTGCAAGGTAGCATACACATCGCCTTCATGTACAAAAAATGTTTACATCAGTATGCTCACATCTATGTATGTTGATGGGATTTGACAGGATTTATGTTTGTCTAATAACACTCCTGTGAAACAACTTGGAAATAACCTGAATAACTTCAGTCAGCCATCATTGGCTACTGTCAAAATTCCTTATATAGAAACAGTCATTCGGGTTGAAATATCTCTCCTCAGCATGGTAGTCATTCTCGCCTGTTTTTCCTGTCACCTTCCCATTCTCGCTTTAACATCTGGATGTAGCAGATCCAAATGTAACTTTGGTTTCCTACCCATCAGTAATTTAGCTGGTGGGAGTCCTGTTATTGTTTGTGGCATGATATGATACAGGAACAAGAACCGTGAGCCTGGTTCCCAAAGTACCACCTGACATTCTCCTCAATCCTTCTTTCGGTGTCTGAACTGCTCGCTTTGCTAAACCATTTGCCCTGGATGTAAAGGCACAGTACGCACATGGTGTACTCCATTCCTTTGCATAAACTCGAGAACAAATCACTCATAAATGTTGTACTGTTATCAGAAATAAGAGAATCCAGTAAACCATGAGTTGCAAAAACCTGGCGTTGCATCTCTATCACAATGGGAATTGTGAGTTTGCTCATGAATGTGCACCCTTGATGATTAGAAATGTTTGACCCATAAATGGCCTGCAAAATCCACATGAAGCCTAGACAACAGATGATCAGGCCATTCCCACGAATGTAGTGGCGGTACCTTCAGGTTGATCTGACATGCAGAACAGGATTTCACCTTGTTCTCCAGGTCCTGATCCATATTAGGCCAAACATTCGATCTGGCAAAACCTTTCATTTGGGAGGCATCTGGGAGAGCCTCAGGAACTTCATCCAAGCCTTGTGAACGACCAGAGCATGGGATGACCACTCTTGACCCCCAAAGGATTCAACCATCCTCCACACTCAGCTCATCCTTCCACTTTGCATCTGGTCTCAATTAATCATCTCCTGTAACTGTAGGCCAACCCTGCATCAGGAATCTTTTCATCTAGGATAGAACAGGATCTCAGTACATCCAGTACTTAATCTGTCTAGCATTCACTGGGGAATGTGAAAACCCCTCAAGCAAAAGAATTATCTCTGGAGGAAATAATGTCTTGGTGGGCATGTCTAGTAAAGAGAGACAACTCAGTGCCTTTGTGTTTGCATTGTCCTTTTTTGTCCTGTACGCGATGTTATACTGGTAGACTGACAATGTGAGAGCCCGGTGCTGTATTCTTGCCAAGGCCATGGGAGGAATTCACTTGGATTCACTGGAAGATTCATCATATATGAATGAACAGCCTTATCAACAACCAATTTCGAAAAATGTGCCAAGATGTTTCAAAGGAATGGCACCAAATGTAATTTGTCATTGAGCCATAGGAAATATTAGGACATGATCAAACATTTAGGTTTTAAGGAACATCTTAAAGACAGAAAGGCAGAGAAGTTTAGGCAGGGAATTCTGGAGCTTAGGACCCAGGCAGGGTCATTCATATAGTGAATGAACAACAGCAAGGTACCGATGAAACCATTTCACAGCAAAGACGATGGCTGGACCTTCCTTGTCTAATTGCAAATATCCCTTCTCAGCTGTTGTTAACGTACGTGATGCAAAACCAATGGGTTTTTCTGACCCGTCCTCTGTTAGATGAGAGAGTACTGCCCCAACAACGTAGGGCGAGGCATCACATGACAGAAAGGGTTCTCAGTCTTGATCAAAGCAAACCAGCAAATTAGCTGATTGAAGCACTGCTTTCATGTCCTTGAAAGCTTCCTTTTGTGCTGGCCTCCATTTATATTATGTTTCTTTGTGAAGTAGCAGATACAATGGCACGAAAACTGTTTAGAGTTTAACAACACCAGGTTAAAGTCCAACAGGTTTATTTGGTAGCAAAAGCCACACAAGCTTTCGGAGCTGCAAGCCCCTTCTTCAGGTGAGTGGGAATTCTGTTCACAAACAGAGCATATAAAGACACAAACTCAATTTACATGAATAATGGTTGGAATGCGAATACTTACAACTGTTAACAGGCAGCAGAAATTTCCTGTGGTAATTTATCATGCCCAGAAATGACCTGAGCTCAGACACACTTCCGAGGTTTGGAGCTTCTTTGATAGCTCTGACTTTGTCTCCAAAGGGTACAGACCCCGTACTGTGATTTTGTGACCCAAATATTCCACACTATGAGCCTGGAAGTTGCACTTGCTACGCTTCAGGTGCAGCCTTGCCTTTGAAAATTTCTTTAATACTTGGTCTAGGTTGCCGAGGTGCTCCTTCCCGGTTTTCCCTGTGATCAGAATGTCATCCAAGTAAACTGCTACATGAGGAATCCCTGCAACAGATTGTCCAGTGTCCTCTGAAAAATCACCGGACTGGAGGGCACCCCAAAAATCAAACACTTGTACTTGAACAAACCCTTGAGTGTTGATTGTAACATACTGGTTTGAATCCACCTGTAACAAAAGCTGTTGGTAGGCCTGGTTCATGTCAAGTTTTGAGAACATCTTGCCTCTTGCAAGAGTAGAAAACAGATCTTTCACCTGCAGCAATGGGTAAGTATCCAGCTTGGAGACCTTATTAATGGTAAGTTTGTAATCCCCGTATATGCACATATCCATCACTTTTAAGAACAAGAACAATTGGAGGTGCCCAACGTAGGAACTGAAGGAGTTCAATGATTCCAAGCCTCTGCAGCCGCTCCAATCACTCCTCCACTTTTACTTTCTTGGTGTAGGGCACTGTCCTGGGCTTGAAAAAAGCGAGGAGTAACCTGAGGATCTATGAACAACTTAACTGTAGTGGCACACAACATACCCAGTTCATCTTTGGAAACCTCAGGACATTTCTGAATTACATTTTCTGTCACCTGTGTGTGCTTAATCTCACCCCAGTTGTTTCTTGGCTGTTGTATGCAATGTTCACCTCTAACGCCTCAAGCAATGATATAGCCTCTCCGGTGTACGTCCAATGTTGGATCCTTGCCAGAGTAAGAGTTGGCACCTGCTTAGAGCCCCAAATCTTCCTGTAGATCTCCTCAGTAATTACAGATGCAGATGCTCCTGTGTCTACCTCCATCTTGATCTGTTTTCCATCGACCTCCACTGTAAAATAGATAGGCTCCGCGCACCCCTCACTCACATTAAACATGTTGTAACAGTGCTCCTCTGCCTGCTCTGAGCTTTCCAGGTAATGAGTAGCTTTTGACTGAGGCTTTTTTGAATTTCCCTGCTCAGCCTTCGATTTGCTGCTAGCACCGCTGCATTTCTCAGCTAAATGGCCCATTTTGTTGCAATGGTGACAAACAGCATCCATAAATTTGCAATAATTCGTATAGTATGTCCCTCCACACTTTAAACTTTCCACTGCTTTCACCTTCATGTTTGCAGCCTCTTTCCTTATTTGATGCACTGCATCTGCCTGTGCACTGCCATTGGCCTTTTGAATATCTTTTGCATTGCTGGTAGCCGCTTCCATGTCCTGAGAAATTTCTAGCGCCTTCTTAAAAGTCAGTGTGGCTTCTCCCAGCAAACAATGCTGAATGCTGTCCTCATTAATGACTAGTCTGTACTGGAGCACGTGCTCCAAACTCACAATATTCAAAGAGTTGTCATAATTCAGCAACAAAGTTGGCCACAGACTGTCCTGTCTTCTAAAAATGATTATTGAATTTGAACCATTGCACAATCACTGAGGGTTTAGGATTATGATAATTCTGAATATGTGTAACTCAATCTGCAAATGAAATGTCCCCCAGTTTCCGTGGTGTTGTGAAATTCCTCACAAGCTTGTAAGTCTTTGTCCACACAACTCAGGAGAATTGAGCACTTTTTAGCCTCACCTGCAATTCCAATTGTCAAGATAAAGTGTTCCAACCTTTGCACATATTCGGCGCAGTGCCCGTTCTCTTCCATAAACTCACTGATAGTCCCGAACAATGTCTTGGTGCTGCTAATCTTTTTTTTGTTGGTAAACTCACAACAGGCTGTTCAGATCACTCGACCGCCACACATTTGGCAAACTAGCTACACATTGTGCAAGTCTTCATAGCACCATGTTAAAATCTCAAATTTTTCTTTTTGTTTTATTTTGCTGTTTTCTCCTCGCCACCAAAACGATGTGGTAAGTTGGCCACAAAAAGATAGTCAAATGCATTGTGATGTCCAATCTTCTTTACTTATAAAAATGTTGAAATACAGTACAGCACAGTTACACTGATCTTTCGTGGTAAGACTAGACCCTCGCAAGCCCGCGCTAATGATGACATCACTCGCGCATATGACATATGTTCATATGACAACAGTACATATATTTAAAAAGGAAACTGCTTACTATAACACTCTATAACATGCACCAAATAGAATTCTGTGGCAAAGATGCACTAAATGTTTCATTCAGTAATGTCCTGATGCTGTGTCATAACTTCAGATGCTTCACTGTGTTGTATCTGAATTGTGCTTTATTGTGTTTGTCTTTCATAAAGGATTTGCAGATTCACCAGAAGGTCTCCTCTCTGTCCCCTTTTATGTAGACTTGTCACATGCACTGCTTTAGCAGACTACATTGGTGGTGCACTGACTTGAGTAAGAGCATTTCTACTATTGGCACAGAAAATGCAGGCACCTAACAGATCACTGAGTAAATGATTAGGATATTGGAAAAATAAGTTTTACTTAGAAGTATAATTTCATTTCAGTCTGTGAGTATTTCTGGAGAACTGGTTTCATTCTGAATATTTAAGGTTAGAAATTAAATGCATTCTTCAGATTTCTGAGGATGGCTCATGTTGAAGAAGTGGCTGCAGAGATTGTAGAGGCAATAGTTGTAACCTTCCCAATTTCCTTACATTCTGAAAACGTCCTGGTGGAGTGGAAAATTGTAAAAGGAACACCTCTATTCAGGTACGAGGGTGGCAGAAAGCAGAAACTATAGTCCAGTTAGCCTAACATCCAACTTTGGAAAATTGCTAGAATCCATTATTAAGGAGGTTATGGCAGTGTATCTCCAGGGTAAAAAAGGGGAGTACTGGGAAACGATAAAAATAAAAATATACTGAGTAGTCTTGAGTTACAGAACAAAGAGATCTAGGGGTACATGTTCATAGCTTCTTGAAAGTGGAGTCACACAGTGGACAGAGTGGTGAAGAAGGCATTCGGCATGCTTGGTTTCATCGGTCAAAACATTGAATACAGGAGTTGGGACATCTTGTTGAAGTTGTACAAGACATTGGTAAGGCCACACTTGGAATACTGTATGCAATTTTGGTCACCCTATTATAGAAAGGATATTATTAAACTAGAAAGAGTGCAGAAATATTTTATGCTACCGGGACTTGATGGATTGAGTTATAATATAAGGAGGGGCTGAATAGACTGGGACTTTTTTCTCTGGAGCGTAGGAGGCTGAGGGGTGACCTTATAGAGGTCTATAAAATAATGAGGGGCATAGACAAGGTAGATAGTCAATATCTTTTCCCAAAGGTAGAGGAGTCTAAAACTAGAGGGCATAGGTTTAAGGTGAGAGGGGAGAGATACAAAAGTGTCCAGAGGGGCAATCTTTTCACACAGAGGGTGGTGTCTGGAACAAGCTGCCAGAGGTAGTAGTAGAGCCGGGTACAATTTTATCTTTTAAAAAGCATTTAGATAGTTACATGGGTACGATGGGTATAGAGGGATATGGGCCAAACGCGGGCAATTGGGATTAGCTGAGGGTTTTTTAAAAAAAGGGCGGCATGGACAAGTTGGGCCAAAGGGCCTGTTTTCGTGCTGTAAATCTCTATGACTCTAAGACTCTATGAGTCACTAATGCCTGCAAGAGAAGTGGTGCATCAAAGATCCATGTGTTCTTTCAATGAAGAAAATGGATCATAGAGTTTCTATGCAAAGTGCTTTCAGTACTTTGCTACTATTCTAACGCCATGTTAACCTTTAGCTATCTAGAATCATAGAATCCCTACAGTGCAGAAGGAGGCCATTTGGCCCATTGGGCCTGCACCGAGTGCAATCCCACCCAGGCCCTATTCCCGTAACCCCACGTATTTACCCTGCTAATCCCCTGACTTTAGGGTCAATTTAGCATGACCAATCAACCTAACCCGCACATCTTTGGAGCAAAGTTTTTTTGGATAGTCTCTGATTTACAATAATGAAAGTAGAAACTGTCAGGAATGCAGGACATCTGAAATGGACAGATCCACATTAATGATGGGAATGTGGCCTCTCGTGCATCCACAATTTTTATTGTCTTCAACTACCTAGGCCTAAACTCTGGAATTCACTCCCTAAAACTGTCTGCCACAATGTTCCCCTCTCTCTTCAAATTAAAATTTAGAATCTTGGACTAAGCTTTGGTCACCTGACCTAATATGGCCTTATGTAGTTTGGCATTAAATAGTATTTGATAACATGCCTGTGAAGTGCCTTGGGGCATTTTATTCTGTTGTAGGCACTGTATAAATGCAATTTGTTGTTTCAGTTCTAAAGAGCCTTAAATGCTTTGTGGGATTCAACATTGGAATGAGCATGGATTCTCTTCTAACGCACTAACCTGCCTTTCCTTTCTCTGTCTACAACTAATTTCTGGCATTTTCTAATTTAAATTCTGATCTTTTTGTTCATTCCTCCCAGAGCTTGTTTTGGCATTGTTATTAATACATTTATGCAAATCTGAGCATTCCACCTATGTGTAGTCCAAGGAGCTGATCTCTAACTTAGCTGATTCGTGACTAATCAAGTAACAGTGGGTCAAGCTGGTAGTTCTTCCTCATAAATTGTCAAAACCTTCCCATTATTGCCATATGAGAGGAGCCTGCCTGTGTGTGCGATCTTAATGTTAATGCTATATCTGCAGTGGGCTCTGTGCCCTTGTAACAGATTATTTCTTCCTCAACGCTAGCATTTTAACATTGTCTGTTATCAACATGCTGCAGTTTTCTGCAGTGAAATGAGGTGGCAGGATGAAGTGGAGCTCTGAGCATGCAGTAGCTGATTGTACCTGCTTGTGCCTGCATTGTCTGATGTGTCAGGAGACAGCTGTTTGTGATCTCCGCATTTTATGTGCGCATTGCAAAGAGATTAAAATGCAGACTTTGTTTTTCTTTTCAAGTCTGGAAGACTGGATGTATTTGGGCTCTAATTTCTTCACCAATCTGCTGCATTCAATAGGGCCCCATTAGATTCTACTGCAGAGTTGACCTATGCTGGAGGTTCACAAGCAAAATAATAATTGCATTTCATAGGGTAGGGAAAGAAAGAATGATTCAGCCCAACATTCAGGAAATAAACACAAACAACAAAGACCATTCAGACTTTCTCAGCTCATCTATTGAGAAAGCCCCTACAATAACGCAGTACAATCCCTTCTCCCATCACAATACAACAGGTTCTTGTCTCTGCTACTCAATGAGTGCTGAAAAGTTAATTCAAAATAAATTGCTTCAAGGAGAGACTCAAACTCAATGGGACCAGCCACTTAAATGCTGCAGCTCCTAGAGCAGTTCAGAGGCTGGGTATTCTGTGGCTAGTGGTCCACTTCCTGACTCCCCAAAACCTCTCCTCCACTTACTAGGCACAAGTTAGAAATCTGATGAAACCCTCGCATGAATCACGATAAAAATCAGTGGGCAGGACCTATTCCCACTGGAGAGATCGGCAGCACAGCATACCTACTGCTGACACTTGAACCAAATTGAAAGTTCTGTGCCATTGACTGTACTATCTAGACAATCAGGGATCACAATATGTCCTATTAGGATATTATATTGTACTGTTTGATATTATTAGGATACTATATTATCAATTAGGCCTCATTTGGAATATTGTGTACAATTCTGGTCGCCACACTACCAGAAGGATGTGGATACTTTGGAGAGGGTACAGAAGAGGTTTACCAGGATGTTGCCTGGTCTGGAGGGTATTAGCTATGAGGAGAGGTTGGATAAACTCGGTTTGTTCTCACTGGAATGACGGAGGTTAAGGGGCGACTTGATAGAGGTTTACAAGATTATGAGTGGCATGGACAGAGTGGATAGTCAGATAGAAAAGTCAAGTACTAGTGGACATAGGTTTAAGGTGCGTGGGGAAAGGTTTAGAGGAGATGTGCGAGGCAAGTATTTTTACACAGAGGTCGGTGAATGTCTGGAATGCGCTGCCTGGGGAGGTGGTGGGAGTAGGTACGATAGAGGCATTTAAGGGGCATCTAGACGCATACATGAATAAGATGAGAATGGAAAGATACAGACTCCGTGAGTACATGCGGTTTTAGTTTAAGTGGGCATCATGATCGGCGCAGGCTTGGAGGGCCGAAGTTCCTGTTCCTGTGCTGTACTGTTCTTTGTTCTTTGTCCATGGGGAGAGAGGAAAGTGCCGTGCAATCAATAGATACACTGCCCTGTACTGTTTGCAGGAAGTTGAAGGACATTGAACGGAAGTCCCTTGCCCAGATTGCCCTGTGTCTACCTCAGTTGGCTGTGTTGTGCATTTAACTGTTAAGACATTTTTGCTGAAGAAATACAGTGTGAGCCCATGTTGCTATGGTAACCCACCCTTGCCTGAGATCACACTGAGAGAAAAGAAAATGGTGACATATTTTGAAATCATTTAAAGCTGGGTTATTTATTTACTTTTACTTATAAATCAGCTGCATATTCTCATAAACAAAAAGTGTGCCAGTATCATAGAAACCCTACAGTGCAGAAAGAGGCCATTTGGCCCATCGAGTCTGCACCGACCACAATCCCACCCAGGCCCTACCCCCATATCCCTACATATTTACCCGCTAATCCCTCTAACCTATGCATCTCAGGACACTAAGGGGCAATTTTAGCATGGCCAATCAACCTAACCTACACATCTTTGGACTGTGGGAGGAAACTGGAGCACCCGGAGGAAACCCACGCAGACACGAGGAGAATGTGCAAAACTCCACACAGACAGTGACCCAAGCCGGGAATCGAACCCAGGTCCCTGGAGCTGCGAAGCAGCAATGCTACCGTGCCACCCCCGTAATTGGGAATATAAGTCTTGATTAGGCTTTCTGGCACTTTGTTACATATGATATGCTGCGTAATGTCTGGCTGATAGGGAAATGATGTACCCCACTTGTCAATCTAATATTTTATTGCAATCTAAAATATATAATTTGCAATAAAAAGCACATTTTGCCAAGAATACATATTTAAATGAAATTAGGTGCTTGTAAAATCAGATTTAATTGAGCTGGTCGAATATTTGCCAGGCATCCGTGCACTATCTCATATACCAGAGACCTGCACAATGACAGGACAAGATGTGTAGAATTTACTAGTATGTTGAAGGCCTTGTTCCACAGCCATATCTTTGAATTGAAAATGTACCATTTGGCTGTTAAACAAAAGTACTTTCCATTTGTGTTTTTTTTAATTAAATCTGTTTTAAGAGTCGCTTTTGTACTTGTCTGGCTATATTTAACAGTAGATGATTTTGATGACAATTCAGAATTGAAAATTTGTTTATTTATCAAAGATAAACTTGGCAACTTGTTAAGTCAGCATTTGTGCTCAAACTCAGATTGCGAGCAATAGAGGTGTTATGTAAAGCATTATTTATATATATACATGCGTACGATTTAGTGTCAACAAGGTTGCATGCAGTAAATGATTTTTCTCTTGTTCTAGAACTTCAGCATGAAGTAGGATAGAAAATACCTGCAAAGACTGGAAATCAAAGCAGAGAGTGCTAATAATAGCAAAGAGGTGGCAAAATAACCAGGAGGAGATGAGAGTTGTGTTTTAGCAGATGATCTGGAATGAACCATTTGAACAGTTGCTGGAAGGAGATTTAAAGGGTTGGACTAATTGGATGAATCTTTCAAGGAGCCAGCACAGACACAATAAGCAGCTTGGCCTCCTTCTGTGCTCTATCATTCTTTCTGAATTACAGAGAATCACCATGGAAATGTGGGTGGCAAAGAGGATTCTGAGCTGTGACGTTTTTCAGATACTAACAAACCTGCTGTTTATTTCTAACATTATCTGCTATTTCCTAATCAACCAAAGCCCTGTTGTAAAATTTTGATGGGTCTAGTCTTTCTCATATAGAATTCCTCATGCAAGTCTAACACGAAGTAATGATGGGTTGACCCATCTCACTGAATATATATCCCTCCTCTACAATTCTCACCAGAGAAAGCTGTGCAGTTTGGAGTCCTACCAGTTTTGTGCAGAGCCCACAATTTTATTTAGTGTTTTCTGTGTTTGCAGTTTAGATTATGTTGCTGAAGAAATGATGCTGCAGACTACAGGACAAATATTTACAAAATGCCTATTTTTGTCTGCAGTTGATAGAAACACTAAAACCAGCCTGAATATTTCTTGACAAACTGATGATGTGTTCCTGAGGATTCAGCTGCGGCCTGATTCTTTGGATTGGGAAGCATTATGAATTCATCTTTTGCATACTTATCGCATCACGTTGCTAGCCATGACATATCTAACATTTAACTAATGGGGTTTTTCAAAATCAGTATAGGGAAATTTTATAAGAAGATTTAATGATCGAGCAAACCTTTATCTGACTACAGGAATATAGTAGTGCCAGTAATTAAATATCACCTCATGTCTCTCTCTCTGTCTTTATATCTCTGTTCTTTACCTTTCCTGTGTCTATCTGCCTGCTTTAGTCTCTCTGCCTTTATTGATTTCTCACTTCCTCCAATTTATATCCCTTCTTTCTCTCTCTTTATGTCTCTCTCTTTATGTCTCTATCTCTGTTTATCTTTCTCTCACTTCCACTGTCTCATTAGCTTCCACCCTCTCCCCCCTATCTTTCTTTCACTTACTCCCTCTACTCCTTCCTCTGTTTCATTCTCTGCCTCTTCCTTTCACTGTCCATCTCCTTTTCTGTCTATTAGAATGCAGTGACCAATGCTGGGGCAGAAGGTAGTAACAGGGGAGACCTCTGGGAAGTTCCTGAGTGGGGTGATGTTTCCTTTCTGCGTTCTGCGTGTGAGATGGGGGGGGGGGGGGGGGGGTCACATATGCCTATTGGGGGTTTCCTATGTTTTATATATACTGTGTCAGTTTTCAGACTGTGCACACACTCTTCCCCATTCCTGTGTCAGTTTTCAGACTGTACGGACACTGTTCTCCATTCCCATGTGTCAGGTATCAGACTGTACATGAACTCTTCCCCATTCCTGTGTGTCACTTTTCAGACTGTACACACACTGTTCTCCATTCCCATGTGTCAGTTATCAGACTGTACATGAACTCTTCCCCTTTCCTGTGGGTCGATTATTAGACTGTACACACAATCTTCCCCATTCCTCTGTGTCACTTGTGTGATGTTAGTAAACCTTTAAGAGCTTTTTTTTAACTTCATGCTCACAGCCTTAGGTGATGTCATTTTTGGGAAGAGAAATGCACTGTCGGCAGGTCAGGTGATAGGAATACATTTTCAGTTTCAGTTTGGAGCTGCAGGTTTGAGTTTTGGTTTTCAAAGGGATAGCAAGCTAAAAAGAAGTGTTTTCCCTCTCTCCCTGTTTTTTTTTGGAAATTCTCTTGTTTTCCTGAAGGGTGAAAATCTTGTTGTTGGGGCTGGACCAGAGTCTCTCTGGTACTTTGGGAAATTGCCTTGTCTTCAATCTGTTCGGAGTGAATCCAGAGAACTGCAGACTTCATCCAAAGGTCCCAAGTCCAGTATCACGTGAGCATTAGTCTATGCTGTGTTAAGCCTGTGAAAAGGGTCTTTTATCTTCATGATTGGTTTGATTGGAAGATATTAAATATATTTGTTAAGGGTTATACATTATAGTGGTTGTTTTGTTTCTTGTTTGTAATTGATAAAAGTTCTTGTTTATTTTCTTACTATACATATTAACTAAATTTCTTAAATAAACTTTGTTTGATAAAAGCTCCCTAATGGGTCACTTGAATCATACCTGAAGTGAAACATCTCATGCTTATTGTAGCCAAATTCAAGACGCAAAACTTATTTCAGGTGGGCTTCATAAAACACTTTGGAGATTCTGACCTGAAACATAACACTTATCACACTGTGCACTCTCTGTTTCCCCATTCCTCTGTGTCAGGTATCAGATTGTGCACACACTCCTACCATTCCTGTGTGTCAGTTATCAGAATGTGCACACAATCTTCCCCATTCCTGTATGTCAGTCATCAGACTGTGCACACACTCCTTCCATTCCTGTGTCAGTTTTTAGACTGCATACACACTCTTTCTGATTCCCATGTGCCAGTCTTCCCCATTCCAGTTATCAGACTGTACACACGCCATTTCCCATTACTGCATGTCAGTTATCACACTCTTCCCCATTCCTGTGTGTTAGTTATCAGGCTGTGCACACAGTCTTCCCCATTCCAGTTATCAGACTGTACACACGCCATTTCCCATTACTGCATGTCAGTTATCACACTCTTCCCCATTCCTGTGTGTTAGTTATCAGGCTGTGCACACTTCCCCATTCCTGTGTATCAGTTACCAGTCTGTGCACACAGTCTTCCCCATTCCTCTGTGTCAGTTATCATACTACTTACACTCTTTCCCCATCAGTGTGTCAGTGATCAGACTGTACACACACACTTCCCCATTCCTGTATGTCAGTTATCAAACAGTACACACACTGTTCTCCATTCCCATGTGTCAGTTATCAGACTGTACCCACACTCTTCCCCATTCCTGTGTGTCAGATACCAGATTGGACAGAATTTGTTCCCATGGCCATGCAATTGTCCAAATTGTGCCAGGTGTCTGTGTGTCAGTTATCTGATTGTCCATGGACATTTTTCTGTGTTGATGTGGAATTCCTCAAATGCTCCTCTTCGTGCCTGAATAGTGGACACAATGACTTGAAATTCAGCAGACAGCCCAGGAGTGCTGATTGTAATGGCAGCAGCATCGACTGTGTACACCTGATCATCTGCTCCTGGGCAGAACACTGATGGCTCCCATTGTAGCATCCTCACTTCATAGTGCCAACTATGCAGAGGCAATGCTGCTTGAAATTCCTGTCTGGTATCTACTTGTAGCTGCTGCAGCATTTCTGAGCATTGCATGAGTCTATTGGCTGCTGGCTGTGCTTTGTTTATTGTTGGGAAAAGTGATCAAATTGCTCCGGTTCATTAACAGGGCTGTCCTGGGACTCAGACTGTAGATGGATACATCTGCTTCAATCTGATTTAAATCTGAATTTTGTGCACTGTACCTGTAATAGTGAACAAATTTAAGTTGCAGTGTTCCAGGGGAGTTCAGTCAAGGAAAAGTGAGTGGAAAGAATTTCTGTGACCAGCTGCTATGTAATTGGGTGTAGCATGGGCTTAAAGCAGCTGCTTTTATTCAGCAGATAGGCTCCAGCCTCCACGAACTGGATCAAGACAGCAAAGCTAGCAGTTTTCCGAGATACTGCAGATATTTTTCACTGGAAAGATGGAGGCTGAGGAGAGACCTGAAAGAGGTCTACAAAATTATGCAAGGCATAGACAGGGTTGAAAGTCAGAGGCTTTTTCCTAGCGTGGAAGCATCAATTACAAAGGGGCACAAGTTCAAGGTGAGAAGGGGAAAGTTTAAGGGAGATGGGCGGGGGAGGTTTTTCACTCAGAGAGTGGTGGATGCCTGGAACGTGCTGCCAGAGGGCGTGGTGGAAGCAGGCACATTAGCACCATTTAAGAAGCATCTGGATGGTTACACGACTCGGGAGGGAATTGAGGGATATGGACCTAGTAAAGGCAGAAGGTTTTATTTTACTGCAGTTAGGGCATCTTGATCGGCACAGGCTTGGAGGGCTGAAGGATCTGTTCTGGTGCTGTACTTTTCTTTGTTCTTTGTTCTTTGTCCTAAGCATGCAGAGAATGGCTTTCAATATACAACAACAGTGGCAAATGAACAGCTCAACAAAAATCCCAGAATGGCAGAGATATTTAAAACCTGCATCAAAGTGCAAGCTTTATTAAAATGTTAGAAAGTGTAATTCTGCACCACCGGGCAGAATATTCCCATAATTTGTCAGAGTGTCAGCCTCTGACTGAAAACCGGTGTGTATCTCTCCAGCTGCAGAGCCGCGGTTTCAGACCAGAGTTTCCTGCACTCAGTGCACAGAGAATCTGGGGAGTGATTTATGGGCGGGGCTGGCTCCACAGAAGTTGGGTGCCATCTTTAAAGGACACTCTGATCAGTCCTGAAATTGAACTCCCCCATCCCCACAACACGGAAGACCCCCCTCCCTCCCCCCCGCCGTGAGCATCAGGGCAAACCCCTTCAAAGAACAAAGAACAGTACAGCACAGGAAACAGGCCCTTCGGCCCTCCAAGCCTGTGCCGCTCCTTGGTCCAACTAGACCAATCGTTTGTATCCCTCCATTCCCAGGCTGCTCATGTGACTATCCAGGTAAGTCTTAAACGATGTCAGCGTGCCTGCCTCCACCACCCTACTTGGCAGCGCATTCCAGGCCCCCACCACCCTCTGTGTAAAAAACGTCCCTCTGATGTCTGAGTTATACTTCGCCCCTCTCAGCTTGAGCCCGTGACCCCTCGTGATCGTCACCTCCGACCTGGGAAAAAGCTTCCCACTGTTCACCCTATCTATCCCCTTCATAATCTTGTATACCTCTATTAGATCTCCCCTCATTCTCCGTCTTTCCAAGGAGAACAACCCCAGTCTACCCAATCTCTCCTCATAGCTAAGACCCTCCATACCAGGCAACATCCTGGTAAACCTTCTCTGCACTCTCTCCAATGCCTCCACGTCCTTCTGGTAGTGCGGCGACCAGAACTGGACGCAGTACTCCAAATGCGGCCTAACCAGCGTTCTATACATCTGCATCATCAGACTCCATAACGGAAGTACCAGGGGCTCTCCTTCCCCTTCGCCCACAACCACACAAGTATCAGGGGACACTCTCTTCTCAGGCATCACAACTTCCCTTCTCAGGCATCGCCGCAGCCCACTCCGCTTCCACAGCATCACCCCTCTTCCCATGCATTAGCCCTCTTGGGCTTCACAGAGGGCCTGCCCCTGGCACTGTCCCCTTGCGCGGGTGGCACTGCCAGGTTAGGTGGACAGTACCAATGTGTGCCGGGGGCAGTACCACTGCCCGGATATTCCCTCTCCCCCCGCTTGGGAGCTATACTTACCTTAGCACTTCCGTCAGCTTCCCTCGAATGATTCCAGTTCTTTTACAGGTTTTGTAAACCTCGCTGATGTGATGTGACATCATGTTGTCAGGGAATAAATATTTAGTGTGGAGGATCATGCGGCTGGGAAGCCCTTTAATAATCTGCAATATATTAAAATATATGGAAATGAAAGGGCAGGAGCCTTGATATGTCACTGGTGAGGGACAAGGAAAATCGGGAAAGAAGATCTTGCTGGCGAGAATTTCATTTCCTGACTTACAGGATTTTGTGTCCGCATAGTCACTTATGCTCACAATGAACGCAATATCCCCCCACCATGTGCAAAGAAAGACAAGACTGACATTACAGCTGGGATTCTCCCAAAAAAAGTCTATAAGTCCACAATTCGAGTGAAAACAGGAGTAACTCCCACCGTTTTTTAGTGTGATTTGAATCTCCCACTCTCTATGCATCACAGAGTACCCCATCGTGAAGGACATGACACACGACGGCGCAGAAACTGATAGCCAAGTTCCGCACACATGAGGACAGCCTCAACCGGGATATTGGGTTCATGTCACACTATTTGTAACCCCCACAGCTTGCCTGGACCTGCAGAGTCTCACTGGCTGTCCTGTCTGGAGACAATACACATCTCTTTAACCTGTCTTAATGCTCTCTCCACTCACATTGTTTGTCCCTTTAAGACTTGATTAGCTGTAAGTATTCGCATTCCAACCATTATTCTGTAAATTGAGTTTGTGTCTTTATATGCCCTGTTTGTGAACAGAACTCCCACTCACCTGAAGAAGGAGCTTAAGGCTCCGAAAGCTTGTGGTTTTTGCTACCAAATTAAACTGTTGGACTTTAACCTGGTGTTGTTAAACTTCTTACTGAAGCTAAGCACCCAGACAAGAGGGAGATCACTCCATTGTGACCTGAATGGACTCCTCCACTATCCCAGCCAGGGTATTTTGATTTGATTTGATTTATTATTGTCACATGTATTAACATACAGTGAAAAGTATTGTTTCTTGCGTGCAATACGGACAAAACATGTTGTTCATAGAGAAGCAAACAAGAGAGTGCAGAATGTAGTGTAACAGTCATAGCTAGGGGGTGTAGAGAAAGATCAACTTAATGCAAGGTAAGTCCATTCAAAGTCTGACAGCAGCAGGGAAGAAGCTGTTCTTGAGTCGGTTGGTACGTGACTTCAGACTTTTGTATCTTTTTTCCAAAGGAAGAAAGTGGAAGAGAGAATGTCCGGGATGCGTGGGGTCCTTAATATGCTGGCTGCTTTGCCGAGGCAGCGGGAAGTGTAGGCAGAGTCAATGGATGGGAGGCTGGTTTGCGTGATGGATTGGGCTACATTCACAACCTTTTGTAGTTCCTTGGGGTCTTGGGCAGAGCAGGAGCCATACCAAGCTCTGATACAACCAGAAAGAATGCTTCCTTTGGTGCATCTGTAAAAGTTGGTGAGAGTCATAGTTGACATGCCAAATTTCCTTAGTCTTCTGAGAAAGTAGAGGCGTTGGTGAGCTTTCTTAACTATAGTGTCAGCTTGGGAGGGGCCAGGGCAGCTTTTTGGTGATCTGGACTCCTAAAAACTTGAAGTTCTTGACCCTTTCTACTTCATCCCCATTGATGTAGACAGGGGCATGTTCTCCTTTACCCTTCCTGAAGTCGATGACAATCTCCTTCATTTTGTTGACATTGAGGGAGAGATTATTCTTGCCGCACCAGTTCACCAGATTCTCTATCTCATTCCTGTACTCTGCCTCGTCATTGTTTGAGATCCGACCCACTACGGTGGTGTCGTCAACAAACTTGAAAATTGAGTTGGAAGGAAATTTGGCCGCACAGTCATAGGTGTATAAGCAGTATAGAAGGGGGCCGAGAACACAGCCTTGTGGGGCACTGGTGTTGAGGATGATCGTGGAGGGGGTGTTGTTGCCTATCCTTACTGATTGTGGTTTGTGAGTTAGGAAGTTCAGGATCCAGTCGCAGAGGGAGGTGCCGAGGCCCAGGCCACGGAGTTTGGAGATGAGTTTCGTGGGAATAATAGTGTTGAAGGCTGAGCTGTAGTCAATAAAAAGGAGTCTGGCATAAGTGTCCTTGTTATCTAGGTATTCCAGGGTTGAGTGCAGGGCCAGGGAAATGGCATCTGCTGTGGACCTGTTGCAGTGGTAGGCAAACTGTAGTGGATCCAGGTAATCCAGGAGGCTGGAATTGATTTGTGCCATGACTAATCTTTCGAAGCACTTTATAGTGATGGATGTCAGAGCCACCGGCCGATAGTCATTAAGGCATGATGCTTGGTTTTTCTTAGGTTCCGGGATGATGGTCGTCTTCTTGAAGCAGATAGGGACCTCAGATTGTTGTAAAGAGAGGCTGAAGATGTCTGTGAAAACCTCCGCCAATTGATCCGCTCGGAATCTGAGTGCATGTCCGGGTACCTCATCCGGGCCAGTTGCTTTCCGTGGGTTGACCTTCAAGAAAGCTGCTCTGACATCTGCAATGGTGATCCAAAATACAGGATCATCCAGGGCTTCCAGGGTGGAGGACATGCTCTCGCTGACCTCTTGCTCAATACGGGCCTAGAAATGGGCGTATGGATACACACTGGAAGCTCCACCAGATTTTGTACTTCCAATATCTGCCACTTCACATACAACTCCAGGGGGCTGTCATCAGCCTCCCACAGTCCTCTGAGTGTCAATGTCCTGAGGTGTCACAGATTCCGACAAGCAATCAATTGTGTCTGTCGTGCTCATGACAGGTTGTGACCCTTAATCTACTCTCAAGTGCTTATCCACTGAGCTGACAGTATCTGAGCTGGTGCAGGGTGCGAATATCCACTTAAGGACACTTCAAGGATGTGACATTTCACACTCTGAAATTTCCTTTTCCTTCGCAGAGGTGGATGAATGTTCCCTGGCAATGACTCCTCTCTGGTCCTGTATGAGGAAACAGAATGATCAGGTCCACTGACTCTCCAGACAGGAGTCCACACAATCAGCTGTGGCTCAAACAGATGTATGTTAATTGGATAACACAATAGTGTTTCATGCTGGCCTGATGGTTCTCTGTGCTGGATTCTCCTTCTGCTATGGTATCCTGCCAGCTCCAGTTTCTCTTTCTCCATTAGGGTCAGGATCGCAATGTGTGCAATGTTGCCACTGGTCTGTGCCTGCTCCCTGGTACTCTGCCTGGTTCTTGCCAGAGAATTATGTTAGTGGCTGCATTAGAGCAGACAAAACACCTCATCATTTTCAACTGTTGGTGCAACCTTTGTGGCCAGTGGCATGCAGCCACTTTGAACCAAATTTGCATGGATTGATAGTGCCAGGCTCCGTCCCCTGAAAACCGTAGTCATTCTTTCCCCAAGAGATACTTCAACCTTCATACGTAGCCACAGACATGGCAGACTCTCCCTCACCCAGCATTCATGCAATGACACTTAACATTTATTGGCTGCCACCATAGCCAGAGGGCTATGAGGTTTGTCACTTTGGAGAAGGTCTTTTGCAGCACTGCTGCCAGTCTGATCTTCATGGTTACCCGTGTGGCCTTCCTGTCCTGCCACCAATTGAAGCCCTTATTGAGCAATTAATATTCACTTAAGGACATCATCCCACAGCTGCTGGTATCAGTGCTGGATCAAGAAATCCAGTATCAGAAAAGAGGCAAACTACTGAGAGCCATTCCCATCCTTCACTGCTGGTCTCTACCCCATCCCCCCATGTTCACCATTCTGTGACCACCCCCCTTCCCTCATACTCATCCAAGGTCTGGGATCCAGCATGATACTAGGACTCAATTGGGTGTCATACTATCAGGTGGCATTCCCTCCTCTGTGCCGCTGCTGTTTGATAGAGGCTGGCAGCTCTCAGTGGGCAGTACTTCTGCCCCTGGGCTCCTTGATCCTGGGAAGGCTCGCCACTGTCCAGTTAGGTGTCTGAGTGTCACTTAGTTCAGAGAACCTTACCTAAAGAGGTGACATGGGGCCCTTGCAGGCTTTCCAGCCAGTAGGCAAACCTAAATACAGCATACAGTTTAATCCTGCATATAATTACAACCTGACATAGCATGCATATAATTCCACTGTGACACACAATGTCCATAATTACACCCTGACACACTCTATGCATAATTCCAACCCAACACACTCTGTTCATAATTATATCCTGATATATCTTGTGCATAACTACACCCCAACACACATACCCTATACATAATTACACCATGGTACACACCTTCTCCAGAATTACAGTCTGATGCACCCTCTGCATTAGTACATCCCGACAAATCCTGTACATAAGTACATCCCAACAAATACTGTGCATAATTGCATGCCTATACACACACCCTGTACATAATTACACCCCAAACACACACCCTGTATATAATTTCACTCCGACATACACACTTTGCATATAATTACACCTGACAAACCCCTTACAAAATTATACCCCAACAGACATCCTGCACATCAGTACAGTCCAACACAGTCTGTACATAATTAACCATAATAAGGCCTGTACATAATTATTCCCTGACATTCTCTATACATAATTACACCCCGACACATAATTACATTCTGACACACCAGGCCCGATTTTACCATCAAGTTGCGCCCGTTTTCGGATGCGAAAACTTGGTAAAGTCGGGCGTGAGGCGAGTAGCGCAATCCGCGCCCACCTCCGTGCTGATTCCCCCTTTACCAAGGCCCCAAAATGGCCACGATCAGGACCGTGCCTGAAATGGGCTGCATGCCCAACCTTACTGGCACTTCCCCCTTTACCACAGCATTCCTCCATCCCGAATCGGCGCGAAACAGACATGCTTCACAAAAGTCTGATTTGGGCACTCCAGTTAGTGAGGAGGTAAGTGTTGAGCATCCGAAGCCTCTCTGCTTGAGATCGGTAGGGGGGGGAATGGGGGGGTCCACTGCCACTCTGCCTGAGATCAGTGAGGGGGAAGGGGGGTCCGCTGCCACTCTGCCTGAGATCAACGAGGGGGAAGGGGGGAACGCTGCCACTCTGCCTCAGATCGCTGAGGGGGTGTGGTGAACCACTGTAGTTGTCTGTTTATGTGATATGCCTGGACACGCCGCTGCTGCCTCAATCCGGGGCTCCGCCTTTCCCGGGGTATAAAGGTGACTGCTCTCCGCCCCTTTTGCCTCAGTTCGGATTAGCTATCGGTTCGGGAGTGCTCCAGTTCTTTTGTTAATAAAAGCCTGTTATTTCGCAACAACGAGTCTTTGCGTAATCAATGGTGCATCAATTTTATTAACAAAAATTTTGGGATGGAACAACTCTTGAAACCTGATAAATTGGACTTGGATCCACAGGCTGTTGGGGCCTCAAACTCTTTTGATCACTGGCTGCGCTGCTTCGAGACCTTCATCGCCTCCTCCTCCGTCATCGTAACTGACATCGACAAACTACACGTGCTCCACGCCCGCGTCAGCGCTCACATCTTCGCGATGATCCAAGACGCAGAAACTTACCAGGAGGCAATCGATCTCCTAAAGAGCCAGTACAACCGGCAGCCGAATGAGGTCTACGCCAGACATCTGCTGGCCACTCGCAGACAGCAGCCGGGGGAATCGACTGAACAATTCTTGCGCGAACTGCGTGCACTTGGCAGAGCCTGCAGCTGCAAGGCCGTTTCAGCCGCTCAAAACGCCGATGACCTGATCAGAGATGCCTTTGTCGCGGGCATCAGGTCGACCTATATCCGGCAGCGTCTGCTGGAACAAGGTGGACTGGACCTGAAGAAAACTGTGGAGCTTGCCGGCTCGCTGGAGGTGGCTTTCCGGAACCTCGAGGCCTACACCCCCCGACCATGAGGGCGCACCGTGGACACCGCGACCGCAGCCATCTCTGTACCCGGGAAGGCCGCAAACCTACGTCACGCCCCGTCCCGACGCCGAATGGACCACTGCGGCAGTCTCCGGAGGCCCGAGGTGCTACTTCTGCGGCCTGGAGGAGCACCCACGACGACGCTGCCCGTCGAAAGAAGCGATCTGCTCTGGCTGCGGTAAGAAGGGCCATTACCTGAAAGTTTGCAGGGCAAAATCAGCCCCCAGGCCCAGCAGCGCCGCGTGCGATCCGCGGGAGGCACCGCCTTTGATGCCATCGGCCGCGTGCGATCTGCGGGAGCTGCCATTTTGGACGCCATCGGCCGCATGTGACCCATGGAGACCGCCATCTTGGACGCCATCAGCCACGTGCGACCCACGGGAGCCGCCATCTTGGATGACGTCAGCCGCGTGCGAGTCACGCGGGCCGCCATTTTGGGAACCGTTCACCGCGTGCAGCCCCTCGCCTAACCCGACGGTGGCCTCGGTCGCGTTGGACCAATCCAGGCCTCACCAACTCGCCTGGTCTATGATGGACATCAAGGTAAACGGCCACACTACTAACTGCTTATTTGACAGTGGGAGTACGGAGAGTTTTATCCACCCTAACACGGTGAGGCGCTACGCACTGCCAGTACTGCCAATGCAGCAATCAATCTCCATGGCTTCGACGTCCCAATCGGTGAATGTCCTTGGCTACTGTGTAGCAACTCTGACTGTACGGGGCACGGTGTACGAGAAGTGCAGGCTCCTCGTGCTGCCACAGCTCTGCACTGCCGTACTACTGGGGCTAGATTTCATGTGTCACCTTGGGAGCGTCACCATGGTGTAAAACGGGCCTTTCCCCCAATCTCCGTCCAAAATCCACAGCTATTATACCAGCCACTGCACACCACCTGTGGTCTCTCGACCCTTAAAGTCGTCCCTCCCTCGCTCTTCGAACACCTCATCCCCAGCTGCAAGCTCATTGCCACCAAAACCAGACGGTACAGCGCTGAAGATAGAGTGTTTATTAAGTCCGAGGTGCGACGCCTCCTGAGGGAGGGGATCATTGAGGCCAGTACCAGTCCCTGGAGAGCCCAAGTGGTGGTTATTAAGACTGGGGAGAAACATCGCATGGTTATCGACTACAGTCAGACCATTAACCGATACACGCAGCTGGACGCGCATCCCCTTCCCCGTGTTGAGGGTGGTGAGGTATTGGGGAAGGTATCAAGGTCAAGGGTGGGTACCGGTAGACAGGAAGGTGGGTTGAAGTGTGTCTACTTCAATGCAAGGAGCATCCGGAACAAGGTGGATGAACTTGGGGCATGGATTGCTACTTGGGACTACGATGTTGTGGCCATTACGGAGACGTGGGTAGAACAAGGACAGGAATGGTTGTTGGACGTTCCGGGGTATAGATGTTTCAGTAAGTGTAGGGAAGCTGGTAAAAGAGGTGGAGGAGTAGCATTGTTAATCAAGGATAGTTTAACGGCTGCGGAAAAGCACTTTGAGGGGGATATGCACACTGAGGTAATATGGGCTGCAGTTAGAAACAGGAAAGGAGCGGTCACGTTGTTAGGAGTTTACTATAGGCCCCCAAATAGTAATAGAGATGTGGAGGAAGAAATTGCTAAGCAGATTATGGATACGTGTGGGGGTCACAGGGTAGTTGTCATGGGGGACTTTAACTTTCCAAATATTGATTGGAACCTTTGTAGGTCGAATAGTTTGGATGGGGCACTTTTTGTGCAGTGTGTGCAGGAGGGTTTCCTGACACAATATGTGGATAGGCCGACAAGGGGTGAGGCCACATTGGATTTGGTACTGGGAAATGAACCGGGCCAAGTGTTAGATTTGGTTGTGGGAGAGAACTTTGGAGATAGTGACCACAATTCTGTGTCTTTTGTTATTGCAATGGAGAGGGATAGGGCCGGACGGCAGGGCAAGGCTTACAATTGGGGGAGAGGTAATTATGATGCGATTAGGCAAGAATTAGGGGGCATAAGATGGGAACAGAAACTGTCAGGGGAAGGCACTGATGAAAAGTGGAACTTTTTCAAGGAACAAATACTGGGTGTCCTTGATAGGTATGTCCCTGTCAGGCAGGGAGGAAATGGCCGAGTGAGGGAACCGTGGTTCACGAAAGAGGTGGAATGTCTTGTGAAAAGGAAGAGGGAAGCTTATGTAGGGATGAGGAAACAAGGTTCAGATGGCTCGATTGAGGGTTACAAGTTAGCAAGGAATGAGCTGAAAAAGGGGCTGAGGAGAGCTAGGAGGGGACATGAGAAGTCCTTGGCGGGTCGGATCAAGGAAAACCCCAAGGCTTTTTACTCTTATGTGAGGAATAAAAGAATGACCAGGGTGAGGTTAGGGCCGGTCAAGGACAGTGGTGGGAACTTGTGTATGGAATCAGTAGAGATAGGCGAGGTGATGAATGAATACTTTTCTTCAGTGTTCACCAAGGAGAGGGGCCATGTTTTTCAGGAAGAGAAGGTGTTACAGGCTAATAGGCTGGAGGAAATAGATGTTCTGAGGGAGGATGTATTGGCAGTTTTGAATAAACTGAAGGTCGATAAGTCCCCTGGGCCTGATGAAATGTATCCTAGGATTCTTTGGGAGGCGAGGGATGAGATTGCAGAGCCTTTGGCTTTGATCTTTGGGTCCTCGCTGTCCACGGGGATGGTGCCAGAGGACTGGAGAGTGGCAAATGTTGTTCCTCTGTTTAAGAAAGGGAATAGAAATGACCCTGGTAATTATAGACCGGTTAGTCTGACTTCGGTGGTTGGTAAATTGATGGAAAAGGTCCTTAGGGATGGGATTTACGACCATTTAGAAAGATGCGGATTAATCCGGGATAGTCAGCACGGATTTGTGAAGGGCAAATCGTGCCTCACAAATTTGATAGAATTTTTTGAGGAGGTAACTAGGTGTGTTGATGAAGGTAGGGCGGTTGATGTCATATACATGGATTTTAGTAAGGCGTTTGATAAGGTCCCCCATGGTCGGCTTATGATGAAAGTAAGGAGGTGTGGGATAGAGGGAAAGTTGGCCGATTGGATAGGTAACTGGCTATCTGATCGAAGACAGAGGGTGGTGGTGGATGGAAAATTTTCGGACTGGAGGCAGGTTGCTAGCGGAGTGCCGCAGGGATCGGTGCTTGGTCCTCTGCTCTTTGTGATTTTTATTAATGACTTAGAGGAGGGGGCTGAAGGGTGGATCAGTAAATTTGCTGATGACACCAAGATTGGTGGAGTAGTGGATGAGGTGGAGGGCTGTTGTAGGCTGCAAAGAGACATAGATAGGATGCAAAGCTGGGCTGAAAAATGGCAAATGGAGTTTAACCCTGATAAATGTGAGGTGATTCATTTTGGTCGGACTAATTTAAATGTGGATTACAGGGTCAAAGGTAGGGTTCTGAAGACTGTGGAGGAACAGAGAGATCTTGGGGTCCATATCCACAGATCTCTGAAGGTTGCCACTCAAGTGGATAGAGCTGTGAAGAAGGCATATAGTGTGTTAGCTTTTATTAACAGGGGGTTGGAGTTTAAGAGCCGTGGGGTTATGCTGCAACTGTACAGGACCTTGGTGAGACCGCATTTGGAATATTGCGTGCAGTTCTGGTCACCTCACTATAAGAAGGATGTGGAAGCGCTGGAAAGAGTGCAGAGGAGATTTACCAGGATGCTGCCTGGTTTGGAGTGTCGGTCTTATGAGGAAAGGTTGAGGGAGCTGGGGCTGTTCTCTCTGGAGCGGAGGAGATTGAGGGGAGACTTAATAGAGGTTTATAAAATGATGAAGGGGATAGATCGAGTGAACGTTCAAAGACTATTTCCTCGGGTGGATGGAGCTATTACAAGGGGGCATAACTATAGGGTTCATGGTGGGAGATATAGGAAGGATATCAGAGGTAGGTTCTTCACGCAGAGAGTGGTTGGGGTGTGGAATGGACTGCCTGCAGTGATAGTGGAGTCAGACACTTTAGGAACATTTAAGCGGTTATTGGATAGGCACATGGAGCACACCAGGATGGTAGGGAGTGGGATAGCTTGATCTTGGTTTCAGATGAAGGTCGGCACAACATCGTGGGCCGAAGGGCCTGTTCTGTGCTGTACTGTTCTATGTTCTATGTTCTATCTCTGACATGGTCAATCAGAGTGCACAATATCGGATGTTCTCCACCATTGATTTGAAGTCTGCATACCACCAGCTCCCTATCCGCCCAGAAGACCGCCAATACACTGCCTTCGAGGTGGATGGCCATCTCTATCACTTCCTTCGGGTCCCCTTTGGCGTCACCAACGGGGTCTCGGCTTTCCAGCGTGAGATGGACCGAATGGTAGACCAGAACGGGCTGCGGGCCACCTTCCCGTACCTGGATAACGTCACCATCTGCGGCCATGATCAGCAGGACCACGACACCAACCTCCAAAAATTCCTCCACACTGCGGAACTCCTCAACCTGACCTATAATAAGGAGAAGTGCGTATTCTGCACGCGCCGCCTCGCCATCCTTGGTTGTGTTGTGGAGAACGGGGTCATCGGCCCCGATCCCGACCACATGCGTCCCCTCCTGGAACTTCCCCTCCCCACCACCCTCAAAGCACTGAGGAGGTGCCTAGGCTTCTTCTCATACTACGCCCAGTGGGTCCCCAATTATGCGGACAAAGCCCGTCCGCTCATCAAATCCACATCTTTTCCCCTAGTAGCGGAGGCTCGGCTGGCCTTTGACCGCATCAAAGCGGATATCGCGAAGGCCACGATGCACGCCGTAGACGAATCCACCCCATTCCAGGTGGAGAGCGATGCGTCTGACTTTGCCCTAGCCGCCACTCTTAACCAGGCGGGCAGACCCGTGGCCTTCTTCTCGCGCACCCTCCAGGGCCCTGAAATTTGACACTCCTCTGTCAAAAAAGAGGCACAAGCCATCGTGGAGGCTGTGCGGCACTGGCGCCACTACTTTGCTGGCAAACAGTTCACCCTGCTCACGGACCAATGGTCCGTTGCCTTTATGTTCAGTAACGCGCAGCGGGGCAATATCAAGAACAATAAGATTTTGAGGTGGAGGATCGAGCTCTCCACCTACAATTACGACATTTTATACCGGCCTGGGAAGCTCAATGAGCCCTCAGACGCCCTGTCCCGGGGGACCTGTGCCAGCGCGAACCTAGACCGGTTACAGTCTCTCCACGACGACCTCTGCCACCCGGGCGTGACCAGGTTCTTCCACTTCATCAAGGCCCGGAACCTGCCCTATTCCATCGAGGAAGTCAGGTCTGTAACCAGGCACTGCCAAGTCTGCGCGGAGTGCAAGCTGCACTTCTATCGGCCAGACAGAGCGCACCTCATCAAAGCCACCCGCCCTTTCGAACGCCTGAGCGTTGACTTCAAAGGCCCCCTCTCCTCTTCTGACCGCAAAATATACTTCCTCAACGTCATCGATGAGTATTCGCGGTTCCCCTTTGCTATTCCCTGCCCGAATATGACCTCGGCCACGTTCGTCAGGGCCCTGCACAGCCTCTTCACCCTGTTTGGTTTTCCCAGCTATATTCATAGCGACTGGGGTTCCTCTTTTATGAGCGACGAGCTGCGCCAGTACTTACTCTCCAAAGGCATAGCCTCGAGTAGGACCACCAGCTACAACCCCAGGGGGAACGGACAGGTGGAGAGGGAGAATGCGAAAGTCTGGAAGGCCGTTTTATTAGCTCTCCGGTCTAAGGGTCTTCCAGTCTCCCGCTGGCAAGAGGTCCTCCCTGATGCGCCACACTCAATTAGGTCACTACTGTGCACGGCTACCAACACCACCCCTCATGAACGCATGTTTGTTTTCCCCAGGAAGTCCTCCTCGGGGACCTCACTACCATCGTGGCTGATGTCCCCAGGCCCTGTCCTGCTCCGGAAGCACGTGCGGACCCATAAATCGGACCGCCTGGTCGAAATGGTCCGACTCCTCCACGCCAACCCCCAATACGCCTATGTGGCGTATCCCGACGGGCGGGAGGACACGGTCTCCATTTGCGATCTGGCCCCCGCAGTTACTACGTCCCACGGCCCCTCACCCCCAGCTCCCAACCTTGCCCATGATGCACCAGGGTCGCAGCACGCTCATCTAGCTCCTGTGTACGGCACGCCTGAGCCCCAGGAGCAGCCTCCACACACCCGGCAGTCTGAAGGCGCTACGGACGGCTTCACCGATTATGGACTGGCGTCTGACTCATCACTGCGGCCTCCTGAACCGGCACCACGGCCGACACTGCGGCAGTCGCAGCAGCAGATCAAGCCCCCGGAGAGACTGAACTTGTAACTCTGTGACAGTCGTTCCACCACCTCGCCCCCGCCGAACTTTTTTTTAAGGGGGTGAATGTGGTGAACCACTATAGTTGTCTGTTTATGTGATATGCCTGGACACGCCCCTGCTGCCTCAATCCAGGGCTCCGCCTTTCCCGGGGTATAAAGGTGACTGCTCTCCGCTCCTTTTGTCTCAGTTCGGATTAGCTATCGGTTCGGGTGTGCTCCAGTTCTTTGTTAATAAAAGCCTGTTATTTCGCAACAACAAGTCTTTGCGTAATCAATGGTGCATCAGGGGGAAGGGGGGGTGTCCGCTGCCATTCTGCTTGAGATCAGCGAGGGGGAAGGGGGGTCCGCTGCCACTCTGCCTCAGATCAGCGAGGGGGAAGGGGGGGTCCGCTGCCACTCTGCCTCAGATCAGCGAGGGGGAAGGGGGGGGTCCGCTGCCACTCTGCCTCAGATCAGCGAGGGGGAAGGGGGGTTCCGCTGCCACTCTGCCTCAGATCAGCGAGGGGGAAGGGGGGTTCCGCTGCCACTCTGCCTCAGATCAGCGAGGGGGAAGGGGGGGTCCGCTGCCACTCTGCCTCAGGTCAGCGAGGGGGAACGGAGGTCCGCTGCCACTCTGCCTCAGATCAGCGAGGGGGAAGGGGGGTCCGCTGCCACTCTGCATGAGATTGGTGGGGGGGAAGGGGGGAGGGGCCTGCGAATGGTCTGAGTGGCGGGAGGGGGTGGTGGGATAAGGGCGTCAGGAATGTTGTGGGGGGTGGGGCAATGTCTGCGGAGCCGGGGGTGGCATTATCCGACCCGGGAGCGATGTGGCAGGGGAGCCGCATTCTATCATTTTTTTTCTGCGCATGCGCGGCTGGAGGCATCGATCGGAGCTGCAGGATTTTGGGCGCATTAAGCCCCGCCCACAGGCTTGTGCAGCGCAATTCGGAATTGCCGATATTTTTTCAGGCAGAGTGCATATGGGGGCGCCTGAGAACGGATCTAAAAGTTGGATCTGAAACACTCCCAGTTTCAAGTCCGCCCAGCACTTAGACTCAAAATGGTAAAATAGGGCCCATCGTGCCCTATTAGTTACACGCTGATGTACCATGTACATAATTATACCCTGACACGGCCTGTACATAATTACACTGCAACACACCTTATGCATAATTACACACCGACATGCTCTGCCTATAATTGTACCCCAACTCTCCCTGTACATAATTACACCCCAACATACCCTTTTTACAATTATACCTCAACATATCCTGTACATAATTACTCCCTGACCCACTCTGTACGTAATTGCACCCTGGCTCACTCTGTACATAACTACACCCCAACACATCCTGTGCATAATTACAGCCAGAACCACACTGTACATAATTACACCTCAACATATCCTGTACATAATTATACCTGATCCACTACATACATAATTACATCCTGAACATCCTGTAAATAATTACACCCCAATGTACCTTTTACATAATTTCGCTGAGACACCCTGCACATAATTACACCTGAATAAATCCTGTACATAATTACACCTGAAACACTCTGTATATAATTACACCCGACTCACACATACTGTACATAATTACATCCTGATACACCATGAACATAATCACACCCCAGGGATACACCATGTACAGAATTGGTGTGTATGTTGGGGCATACCCCTTTAAAAGAATGGATCAGGTGGAGCTTGCCTAGCCAGTCTTGTGCTGACTGTGCGAGAGAATAAATGTGTTAATAAATAGTTCCAGTTAGTTTACTTCTACTGACCTTGTGGTCTTTTATTAGTCTTTATATCAGACCTCAAACATAATAACTGGCAACGAGGCTGAGCCATGGACTGTGTATCACTGCTGAGAGAGGGAGAGGGAAGGAGGCATATCACCTTTGCATCAATGTCTTTGACAAAAACAGAGGAAACACATCTCCAGGTCGAGAAGGGGGGGGTTAAATATCATACATGGGGTGAAGAAATTCTCACATTTCCTATACGGCTGGCATTTTGTGCTGGACCTGATCATTCTGAGAAAGCTTGATGGGGTAAATGCTGAGAGACAGTTTACCATGGTTGGAGAGGCTAGAACCAGGGAGCAAAGCCACAGGCTAAGAGGATGGCCATTTCAGACTCAGATGAGGAGGAATTTCTCTAACCAGAGGGTTGTGAATCTTTGTAATTCACTACTGCAGAAAGCCGTGAAAGCTTGGCTATTGGGTACATTTGAGGTTGAGATCAATAGAATTAGGATATGGGGATCTAATGGGAAAGTGAAGTTGAGGTAGAAGATCAGCCATCTTGTTAAATGTAGTAACAAACCCAAGAGGCTAAATGGACTCCTCCTTATGTCTACTCCATATGTTCTTATGATTTGACATGAGGATGAGAATTTTAAAATTGATGTGTCGCTGGATTGGGAGCCAGTATAGATCAGGAAGCATGGATCATGGGTGAACGTCTGCATTTACACATATTTGTATGTGCAATAGTCTGGAATCATTATTAAATACTTTTTAGATGTACATTGTGTATGTAAAAGTCATTTCTACTTCTCAACATCACGCCTGATAGCTTCAAATTGCTTTCATTTATAGTGCAATAGAAACAGAACTAGTTACAAGTGTCATCAGCAATTGTTGATGTGTCTTCCAGCGTCCAAGAATGGCAGAGAAATCTGTGGAGCTATAATTAACAGCAGAAATAGAAAGGATGGGAAGTGGTACTTGCTTTTGAATCAGCAAGGTTGGTGATTTTCTAGATGGCTTAAAAAGAATTTAGTGATAGTAATAGCAATGGACACGTGATTCTTCTCAGTACATTATAAAACATGAAATTATACCTTAGGAATAAGCAACTTTTAATAAGGTAAACAGACCTGTTGGTTTTTCAAAGATCAGTATCTACTTCCGACCTCCTTCAATCCTTCCCTGCTGAGAACTGTCAGTAGTTTCTCCTACCCATTTCTGTTTGCTGCTTCCCTGCGACGACTGACTGCTGTACTGCTTTATTACACTTTTCAATGAAAAATATTCTACCTAATTTCATTCTTTCCATATAATTGCTGTCCCTTGTAATTCAAATAGTCTGCCTTTTCTCATCCTTGCCATTTTCCTTGTGTTGGTGTATGCTTGAAAATTATCTTCATAATCTTGCAATCCTGGTGTGACCATCTTCTCACAGTAAGCCTTATGCTTATAAGTCTCGTATTCCAGTTGAATCTTTAGCTGAGCACTCTTGAAACAGAAGATTAATTCCCTTGATTATTTTCAAATCATTACAATACCAATTGTTTCACTAAATGTTCCTCATTCTGAAGTGGTGATGGTGACTGGATTGTGATGCTCTCAGTTCTTTGTGTCCATTGACGACCACTTAGTTCTTTTCTCATTTACTAGCCTTGTTCTGTTTCCATAAAAATTGTCTGGTATTGCGTGTCATTGTTTATGACTTGGTCTCTGAAAAAGCGCCCCTGATTCAGTACCTCTTCCATTCTTTTTTCCAAACCAGCTGTATGATGACCATAAACACCTATTTGAAATCAAAGAGAACATTGCCAGCACGCTAGTGGAAAGAGTGGCTGGTGATATTGAGAAGCTTTTGGACAAGAAGGTGGAAGCTCTGGAGGTAAGATTTTTAAACATTGTCCTCTTCAGCCTCAAAGACATTTGTTTCATTGCTGAATTGAGATTATTGGCTATATTGTGTGGCTTTGTGAGCTGGTGCTCCCAGAGAGCCTGTTGACAGATAGACTGTGGCTAGTGATATCCTGTATTCAGAGAGGCTGGTTGGTAGATAGACTGTGGATCTGTGATGTCCTGAGATCGGAGGGCCTGGTCGGGAGATGGTCAGTAGGCTGTGATATTATGTGGTCAGAAAGGCTGGTCAGGAGATGGATTATGGGCTCAATCAGTGCTCCTTTCGCAGACCAGATTCTAGAATCACTCCTTCTGTTTTTTTCCCCCAATAGGCTACTAAAATAGAATTAGTAATCTCTCAGAGGTTTGAAGTTTTTGGGTTGTTCTGGCTAAATATAACACTGGTTAGAATACAATGTAGTTCAAAAACATGTTTTTCTTTTGCTGGTGTGTGAATGTATTAACATTGGCTACTGCCTTGAATACTTATTTTCCAAATGCAAATGTAACCAATATTGGTTGTATCACCAAGTATCACTTTGAAAGTTGATAAGTCACCAGGGCCAGATAGATTGTTTCTGAGGCTGCTGAAGGAAGTCAGGGAGGAGATAGACAATGCTCTGAGGATGATTTTGCAATCCTCACTAGATATAGGGGAGGTACTGGAGGACTGGAGAAATGCAAATGTACTTCCATTGTTTAAAGAGGGATTGGAGGAAATGCCAAACAATTATAGGCCAGTTAGTCTTACACTGGTGGTAGGCAAATTAGTGGAATCAATCCTGAGAGATAGGATTCACCGTCACGTAGAAAGGCATGGACTTGTCAGGTATGGTCAGCATGGATTTGTTAAAGGAAGGTTTTGCCTCACAAATTTGATTTAATTCTTTGAGGAAGTTACAAGAAGGATTGATGAAGATAGTGCAGTAGATGTTGTGTACATGAATTTTAGCAAAGCGTTTGACAAGGTTCCGCATGGCAGATTAGTCAAAAATGTAAAAGCCCATGGGCTACAGGATAATGTGGCAAACTGGATTTAAAAATTGGCTTAGTAACAGGAAAATAAGTAATGGCCGATGGATGCCCTTGTAAATGGAAAATTGTTTCAAGTGATGTCATAGGGCTCAGTGTTGGGCCCTTACTGTTTGTGTTATATAATAATGATTTGGATGTGAATGTGGGGGTGGGGGGGGGGGGGGAATTGGCAGGCAACACTATTGCGAAGTTGGTGCTTGTAAAAAAAGTGCATGGTCCCTTAAAAAGTAGTGTTTTTCTGTGCTTAGAAAGTTAAAAAAATGCAGGTGCATAAGATGCCAGTACACAGACTGAAACATTGTGTCAAAGGTCAAACAGCAAGGCTGCCTTGGTAACAGGCTTCAGGCACTTGAATGTTTGAATTTTGCCCAGTCAGTTTAAATTAGGCACTTAGCTACCTGCAACATATTAGATTTGAAATTGGTGTTTTGGTAACCTGAGAACCAATCATATTGTGGGAAATATTGATATGTCATCAGGGTATAAGAGACGGGGGACAGTGAGACAAACAGGGAGAGCACCTGCCACCTATCAATGCTCACAGCTCTCAGAGAGAGAGAGAACTGCTGGCTCTCATGCCTCATTTATTCTTTGAAAAAGCCTCGAAAGTGAAGATAGCAAAGAAGAAGATAGAATATTCCGGAAGATGACAAACCTGGTTGTAATTTAGAGAGTGACTAAAATTCTATTTTTTTTGTTAATAAGTGGGAATTGTATTTATCTAAACAGCATTCCATTAGAATAGTGTTTTATTCGGTTTGTTAATAGTTTAATTAACCTGTTGGCTGTTAGTTAGATAAATAAATTGTTACTTATTAATTTTACAGAGAGAGTCTCAGGTAGTTACTTTGATTTAACCACTAAAAGTTGCTGAAGAGCAGATCATACTATTTCTCACACACTTTTAACAGATTATGAGGTGAGGTACTCCTCTTTGAGTGGTTAGTTCTCCGAGAGGGGATCACCCTCCGCTCCATAACAGCACAAAGATTGGCCAAATAGTGGATAGTGTAGAGGATAGCTATATCTCGAAATAAAAATATAGATAGATTGGTGAAGTGAGAGGTAAAGTGGCAGATGGATTTTAACACAAATGTGAGGTCAAACAGTTATGGGGAGTACACAATAATGGGAATTTACTAAAAAGGATAGATGAAGTGAGAGATCTTGGAGTACAAGTACACAGGTACCTAAGTAGACAAGGTTGTAAAGAAGGCATATGGAATGCTCTCCTTCATTGGCAGAGTTATGTAATATAGAAGTAAGGATATGATGTTGGAATTGTACAAAACACTGGTGAATCCACAACTGGGTATTGTGTGCAATTCTGGTCACCACATTAAAGGAAGGATGTAATTGCTCTGGAAGAGTGCAGAGGAGGTTTACAAGAATGTTGCCAGGGCTAGAAAACTAGCTGTGGAGAGTGATTGGATAGCTTGGGATTATTTTCCTTGGAACAAAGTAGGCTGAGGGATGACTAAAGACTGAGGTGTAGATAATAATGAGGAGCAAAGATCGAGTGGACAGGATAAAGTTGTTTCCTTTGGCTGAGACTGATAGAACCAGGGAACGTAGATTCAAAATAAGTGGCAGATGGTGTAGAGGGGACACGAGGAAGAACTTTTTTATGCAGAGGGTAGTGGGTCTCTGAAATTTCATGCCCGAGTTGGTGGTAGAGGCAGAGACCCTAAGCTCTTTTTAAAAAGTACCTGGATCTGTACCTTAAGTGCTGTAAGCTACAGGGCTGGGTGCAGGATGGTGGGATTAGAAAGGGCACCTGGGAGTTCTCGAGCTGGCATGAACAAGATGGGCTAAATGGCCTCCTTCTGTGCTGTAACTTTCCTATAGTTCTGTGGTGATTGAAGGCTCTTGGTTGTATTGGATAAAAATCAGTAATACTATGTGCTGGGCATGAAGTGGTCTCCAACCTGTTTGATGTCCATTTGCCTGGTGAGGCAAATAGCATTTGATCAATTTTACTCTTGTCACCTTGCCCTAATCTTATTGCCTTGCCTCTGATGCTGGTGATTCCTGAGATTTTGTGAGGTTTTTGACTGTGTTTGTGGCTGGCTGTATTTTGCCAAGGAGGAAATTCACTTGTGGCCTCAGGTATTCCTGGGCAAGTAAGACTTTCCAGGATGCTGAGAGCTTCTATTGCTGATGTTAAATCTAATTTTAGAAAACGTTTCCTTCTGCCACTGTCACCAATGCTTCCTGATCATCTCAGTGATCTTGAACTTTCCCCAGCATCCCACTGGTTCCCACTATAACTCCAGTCTCACAAAAATGGCAGAGAACCAGTTACCTTGGGCTATTTCTGGGAGTTTCTGCATTGACTGAAAAAAGGCAGAACTTCCCATTGCTTCTTACAAGCCAATTGATGGGCCAAGGTGGGAGAGGAACGCGATTGGCTCAGGATCCTCTTGTCTTCTTATTCTTGTTTCTGACATGGAAAGGAAGCCAACCTTTCAATGGCAGCCAGTACCTCCAATACAATTCAGCTTACCTGCAACTACAGGGGCAAGAGGTGCCCGATTGACAAGAATCCCAAGGAAATGCTTTCTATCCATGCAAATGCGTTATCCTCAATTTCATAAATCCTAATATAATGTAATAACCTCTTTTGTTGCATATACAGTAGCATATACTTTTTGAAAATCCAAAAACACTATCCACTCGTTCTATCTTACTAAATTCTATCTTACTAATTTCATCATCAAAAAACTAACAGATGTGTTAAATATGATTTCCTTTGCTAAATCTATGTTGACTCGACTTAACCATATTGTGACTTTCTAAGTGCTCTGTTACTACTTCCCTAATTATAGATTCTAGCATTCTGGTTGCTACTGATGTTAGACTAACTACCCTGGACCCTTTCTCTCTTCCTCCTATTTTAAACATTGAGATTATATTTGTGACCTTCCCATCCTGGGGAACTGCTCATAGAATCATAGAAACCCTACAGTGCAGAAGGAGGCCATTCGGCCCATCGAGTCTGCACCGACCACAATCCCACCCAGGCACTACCCCCATATCCCTACATATTTACCCGCTAATCCCTCTAACCTACGCATCTCAGGACTCCAAGGGGCAATTTTTAGCATGGCCAATCAACCTAACCCGCACACCGCTGGACTGTGGGAGGAAACCGGAGCACCAGGAGGAAACCCATGCAGACACGAGGAGAACGTGCAAACTCCACACAGACAGTGACCCAAGCCGGGAATCGAACCCAGATCCTGGAGCTGTGAAGCAGCAGTGCTAACCACTGTGCTACCGTGCCGCCCTTAAACTGCTCTTAACTGCTCTTAAATCTAATAAATTCTGGAAGATTAAAACCAATGCATCCACTATCACTGAAGTTATGTCTCTCAGAACCCTGGGATCCAGATCATATCGACACAGTCCCATTACTTTCACCAGCACTATTTCTTCACATATTGGTTTCTTTATGTTCCTCATCCTTAGTGGACCCTTGGTTCCCCCATTGTTTCCAGAATGTTTTTTTTCTTGTCTTCCATAGTAAGGGAAGATACAAATATTTGTTTTCATGCCTCTGAAATTTCCTCATTCTCCATTATAAATTCAGTTACCTTGCCTCTAATTGGCTCACATTTACTTTCACTACTCCTGAACAGCTCTCAACCAAGGCAGCTGATCTGGGATTATTCTTCAGGTCGGCAGGCTGTAACAAATGGGCTTTCACACTGATCAGTACTTGGGCCTCAGCTATTTAAAATCTACATTAATGACTTAGGTGAGGGAATTGAGATTAATATTTTCAGTTTGTTGATGATACAAGGTTGGTTGGAGAGTACATGGTCAGGAGGAAGGCTGCAGAGTGACACAGACAGGAAGAATGAATGGGCAAGAACATGGCAGATGGAATATAATGTGGCAAAGTGTGAACACTACCTTTTGGTACAAAATGTACAAAAGTAGAATCTTCTTCTGAATGGTGAGAGACGGAGAAATGTTTGCACCAAGAGGGACCTAGATATCCTTGCACATAAATCACAGAAGGTTACATGCAGATACGACCAGCAATAAGGAAGGCAAATGGTATGTTAGCTTTTGTTACAAAGTAGTTGCAGTATAAGAGTAAAGAAGTTATGCTATAATAATACATGGCATTTGTGAGGTCACACTTGGAGCTCCGTGTGCAGGTTTGGTCTCTTTACCTAAACAAGGACATACTTGCACTGGAGGGAGTAAAACAAAGGCTCACTGGATGAACTCCTGGGATGAAGGGCTGACCTTTGACTTGGGAGCAGTACAGTATGGGCTTGAAACAATTGAGAGAAAAATGATCCACTGGCTGCAGAGAACATTTGGGGATTAACATAAGATCAGGAGCTAAAATGGACAGGATCCTTGAAGTATTGGAAGGAGTGATCACAGCGTGATAGAATTTCAAATTCAGATTAGAAGTGAGAGGACAGGATTATATACAGGATAAGGGGTGATCTTATAGAGGTCTATAAAATAATGAGGGCCACAGATCAGCTAGATAGCCAATATCTTTTCCCAAAGGTAGGGGAGTCTAAAACTAGAGGGCATAGGATTAAGGTGAGAGGGGAGAGATACAAAAGTGTCCAGAGGGGCAATTTTTTCACACAGAGGGTGGTGAGTGTCTGGAACAAGCTGCCAGAGGTAGTAGTAGAGGTGGGTACAATTTTGTCTTTTAAAAAGCATTTAGACAGTTACATGGGTAAAATGGGTATAGAGGGATATGGGCCAAATGCGGGCAATTGGGATTAGCTTAGGGGTTTTAACAAAAAAGGGCGGCATGGACAAGTTGGGCCGAAGGGTCTGTTTCCATGCTGTAAACCTTTATGACTCTATGACAGAATCACATACTCGAGTTTTAACACTGGGCAAGGGTAATTATGCAGGCCTAAGGAAAGAGTTGGCCCAAGTGGATGGGGCAAGAGTACTAAAGGAGAGGATGGTAGAAGAAGAGTGGCAGTTGTTAAGGGAGATATTAAAGACATCTCAACTAAGATAAATTCCTGGGAGGAAGAGGAATTGCAAAAGGATGAAAAATTATTCATGGTTTAATAAGGAAATCAAGGATAACATAAGGGCATAACATAAGGAGGAAGAGAATAGTGAAAATAGATGTTAGCTCTTTAGAGGATGGTAATGGTGGGGTAATAATGGGAAACTCGGAGATGGCAGAGGCATTAAACCAATACTTTGGGGGCAATTCTCCTAAAAAAGTCCTAAGTGCTGAATTTGCAGGAAAACTGGTGTAAATCACGATTATTCTTTCTGTGGGAGTTCAGACTCGAATCTCCCATACTCTGTGCAATGCAGAGGTCACAATCATGGATGTCATTAGAAGCTTGGGGGGGTGGGTGGGGCCTATTCACGCCAGAGTCAGACAGTTCCGGAAATCTGCACATGCGCAGTGGTCCCAAACTGTCAGCCTGCAGTTTGGTAGCCAGTTCGATCGCTGGCCAGCCCAGGACCCCTGCGGTCCTGCCCCTCCATTTCCCCCCCCCCCCCCATAGCCCAATTGTGCCCCTCCATTTCCCCTCGCCCATTCCTGAGCAAGCCCTGACTGCCCCCCGCCCCCCCCCCCCATCCCGGAGCGCCTGAATCTCCAACGCCCCCAGCAGTGACGACCACCCCCCCACCCCACCCCACCCCCACCCCCCCAACCCCGCAGACCCCCACCCCACGAGAGGCAGACCCCCTCGGCAAGTCCCCTCCCCAGACCACCCCAATCGCTGGCCTCCCTCCAGCCCCGACTGGATCCCAATGCAGAGTGGCAGCAGGAACCCCCCCCCCCCCACCGATCGCCCATTCTGGCCCTGCCACCAGCTGGCCCCAGCCCCTATGCCCCACCCCCTTAGCACTGCCCCTAAGCCCTGCCCCCTTGGCACTGCCTCTAAGCCCCATCCCTATGCTCCATCCCTGGGCCCTGTCCCCTAGGTCCCTATCCGTGGCACTACCTTGGTGCCCATGCCCGGGGGCACCACCCCCCACCGCCTGAACCCCTGGGGGGCCCCGATTGCCCTCCCTTCAGCGAACTAGTGGGAGACCCCTCCAGCGGGGTCTCTCACTAGTTCCCCGAATGTGGGGAGCTACTCTAAACCCTGCCGGAGTGAATGTGTACTGGCGGGGTGGGAGATGCTATCCTACCCGAAGAATTCAGTCACATTTAAATTACATTAAAAATAGATTAAAATGACTTTCCTGGTGTTCTCACCAGTTTCCTGTGTGGTCCCGACCGCGCCGGATTTCCAGTAAGGAACGCAGGCACAAATCCCGCAAATTGGCACACACATGCATCTCCCAACCCGACCCAATGGGTCGGAATGGGAGAATCGCCCCCTTTGTCTCTATCTTCACAGTAGAAGATAATAATTCTCTCCCAAAAACTGCAGTTAATACAGTGGAACTTGGTGATATTACTATAACAAAGAGAAGGTACTCAAGTAATCTGAAGGATTTAAAAGTAGATAAGTCCCTGGGACCTGATGGCCTATACCCTCGGGTGTTACAGGTGGGGACAACAGAAATAGAGGACGCATTAGTTATGATGTTCCAAAATACCCTGGATTCCGGAAAGGTACTGGTGGACTTGAAACATGCTCATGTGACACCCTTATTCAAGAAAGGAGAGAGGCAAAATGTGGGAAACTATAGACCAGTCAACCTGACCTCAGTGGTGGGAAAGTTGCCTGAGTCAATCATTAAGGAGCAGGTGACTGAGCATCTGGAAAAGCAAAGCTTAATTCACCAGTGTCAGTACGGTTTTGTGAAGGGCAAGTCTTTGAGGATGTAACCAGCAAGGTAGGTAACAGCGATCCTGTGATCTATCTGGACTTCCTGAAGGCATTTAATAGGGTGCCACACATGAGAGTGATCCAGAAAGTTAGATACCAAGAGGTTGGGGGTAGAGTGGTGGCTTGGATTGAGGATTGGCTGACTAATAGAAAGCAGAGAATTGGGATAAATGGGTCCTTCTCCAGTTGGTGATCTATAAATGGTGGGGTCCCGCAGGATTCAGTTCTTGGACCACGACTATTTGCAATCTGTATCAATGATCTACAAGCAGGGACAGAGTGCAACATAGTGAAAATTGCTGATGACATGAAAATAGGTGGAAAAGCAGGCTGTGATGAAGAGATAAAAGGTTTATAAATGGATATTGGCAGGCTAGGGGAATGGGCCAGAATCTGGCAGATGGAGTTTAATGTTGATAAATGCAAAGTTATCCATTTTGGCAGGAAAAATAAAAGGGCAAATTACTACTTAAATAGGAAACATTCAAAACGCGTCTGTGCAGAAGGATCTGGGTGTTCTTGTACATGAGTCTCAGAAAGTGAGTATGCAGGTGCAGAATGTTATAAGGAAGGCAAATGGAATCTTGACATTTATTACAAAGGGTCTAGAGTATACAAGTAGAGAAGTGTTGTTACACTTGTATAAGGCATTAGTAAGACCACACTTGGACTTTTGTGTTCAGTTTTGGTCACTTTCTTTGAGGAAGGATGTGGTGGCACTGGAGGCGGTTCAGAAGAGGTTCACGAGATTGATTCCAGGTTTGAAAGGGCTGTCGTATGAGGAGCGGTTGACTAGCTTGGCTTGTACTTGCTGAAGTACAAAAGAATGAGGGGGGATTTGATTGAGGTATGTAAAATACTCAACAGGATTGATAAAGTAAATGTTAACCAAATGTTCCCCCTCCTAGAACAGTCATAGTTACTGAGTAAAAGAGGGTGGTTCAAGACAGAGGTAAGTAGAAGCTACTTCTCACAGAGGGTTGTGAATCGATGGAACTCACTGCCCAGAATACAGTGGATGTGGAATCAATCAATGGATTCAAGAAAGTGATAGATAAATATTTGATCAAAAGTGGGCTAAAGGGATATAGGGAAAGGCAGGGAAGTGGAGTTAGGATGAAATGTAGATCAGCCATGATCATATAGAATGGCGGAGTGGGCTTGAAGGGCTGAATTGCCTACAGTCTTTGTATTGCCTATGTTTCTATAAAAGAAATAGAGAGAGATGGAAAAACATGAAATGGAGCATGCATTTTGATCACAGCAATTTTAGTTGATGAGTTAAAATAAGGTTGACTCAGAGAGAATCCCTCTTTATTTTGCTTTGGTCAAGAATTTTCACTTGGTACATAAAATTAGTGAGGAGGGAATGGAGATATACTTCCTGTCATTGGAGAAAATTGCCATGAATATGAATTGGCCATAAGAACAATGCTCCTAAAAATATTTTTGGAGGGAAAGCTTCAAAGGTGTACTTACCTCTCTCAGCAAGGCACTCTAAGGAAGTAAAGATTACGATACTCACTGTTATTGCGTTAATGGCAGAGGCCTCTGGACAGAAATTTAGAGATTTGGGAAGGAGAATGGGCCAGACTTATATGAAATTGGTAAGTGAAAAGCAAATGGTGATCAGTAGGTTATATAGGTCAATGAAGATGAAACTGAACTTCAGTAACCTTAGAGAGATGATGTTGGTGGAGGAATTCAAAAATTTGATGTTAAATCACACCTGGAAGATCATTAAGTTGATGAAATCAGGGAAACCTCCAAAATGAAAGATGATTATGAGCTAACTCATGAGATGATTGAAAACAGGCTGCACTTTTGATCCTTCCAGAGAAACAGGAATGAGAGAAAGGTTGATGATGAGCAGAGGTCAGGGCCAGCTGGGAAAGGTGGAAAAGGTAAGAGGCAAGCCGTTCTTGGATTTGTTGAAGTTCAGAGAACAGGGTTAGTTCAAGAGGACCGACCTGCTACACTTATCACAGTAAAGGGCTTGTGAAGGCTGAATGTTGGAAATTAAATGGCAAGTTAGTAGTATTTGCAGAGTTGGGTCAGTACTCGTTGGAGTTTAAAAGGATGAGGGGGGATCTTATTGAAACTTACAGGATACTGCGAGGCTTGGATAGAGTGGATGTGGAGAGGATGTTTCCATTGGTCGGAAAAACTAGAACCAGAGGGCACAACCTCAGGCTAAAGGGACGATCATTTAATACAGAGATGAGGAGGAATGTTTTCAGCCAGAGAGTGGTGAATCTGTGGAACTCTTTATCATAGAAACCCTACAGTGCAGAAGGAGGCCATTCGGCCCATCGAGTCTGCACCGACCACAATCCCACCCAGGCCCTACCCCCATATCCCTACACATTTACCCACTAATCTCTCTAACCTACGCATCTCAGGACTCTAAGGGGCAATTTTTAACACGGCCAATCAACCTAACCCGCACATCTTTGGACTGTGGGAGGAAACCGGAGCACCCGGAGGAAACCCACGCAGAAGGTTTGGAGGCCAGGTCATTGAGTGTCTTTAAGACAGAGATAGATAGGTTCTTGATTAATAAGAAGATCAGAGGTTATGGGGAAAAGGCAGGAGAATGGGGATGAGAAAAATATCAGCTAAGATTGAATGGCGGAGCAGACCCGATAGGCTTAATTCTGCTCCTATGCCTTATGGTCTTATAGACTGTACTCCTCCAGAAAATACTGTCCTTTGTTCATAAACCTAAATGATAAATCTCCTATATTTACTGATAGAGTGAATCAGGGTATAGGAAATCATTGTTTCCACTTTGAAGGTAAAGTGTCCGTATTTTTATTTGATGAGGCAGCAAGTCAATTGTTATTCTTCGAGTTGCAGGTCTGAATTAAAAATGTGGAAAAAAGTACATGTAAGATGAGGCAAATCAGATAGCAACAGTACTCAAATTTGACCTCGACCTGGCCCAGCAGGAAGCCCGGGCTGCAGGATTCGCAGCCATCGCAGGGTGCCAAATGTGCAGGGAGCTATAGACTGCACCCACGTCACCCTCAAGGCCCCGGTGAAGAATCCAGGAGGATTCTTGAACAGAAAGGGCTTCCATTCAATCAATGTGCAGTTGATGTGCGACCATCAGCTGCACATCATGCACATCAGCGCCAGACACCCCAGCAGCGTGCATGGCACCTTTATATTGAGGAGCTCAGATGTCCCGGAGTTCTTTGAGCAGGGGCCCAGGGTGCAGGGATGGCTCGTGGGGGACATGGGGTACACGCTTCAGGCTTGGCTGATCACGCCTGTGCAGAGGCCTGAAACTGAGGCAGAGACCCAATATAATGAGGCCCACATTGCCACCCGTTCAATAGTGGAGCGGTGCATAGGATTCCTCAAAATGCAGTTCAGTTGCCTGGACCACGCTAGTGGGGCCCTCCAGTGTAGCCCCCTGATGTCGTCCTGCATTGTGGTGGTGTGTTGTGCCCTACACAACTTGGCACAGTAGTGAGGAGACTTTTTGGAGGAGGAGGGCATGGAGGCCAACCAGCCGGGCATCGCTGGGGGGGGAGGCCACCCAGCAGAAGGAGGAAGAGGAGGAGGAAAAGGAAGAGGAGGAGGAGGAGGAGAACGATGACCATCATCACCCAGGTGCTGGAGGGTTGGTGGCAGCCACCCACCCCGTGCCGCCCCACAATCTCCTGCAACATTGTAACACCAGAGTAATTGGCCTGGGTATGGCGTGTTAGTGAGTTTCTGTGGCAGGTAGGAGGGCGATGACGACCCACTATGCGCCATTGTGATGATGCCCTGGTGCAAACAAATCTGACTCCTACCTGAGTTCTGCATGGACGCTGGCACGTGGGCCCATATCTGGGTGGTAGGTAAGGAAGCACTAAACACCCATGCAGGGCCCCGGGCTGGGTTGGGAGGGGGGAGAGGGAATCGCTCCTGCGTTCTGGGGATGCCATGGTAGATGCTGTAAATCACTGCCAATGCATGCCACCCGCTGTAGCCAGTGAAAGATTTGAGCGCCTTGATTTTCACAGTGGCAGTGCGCTGAGGGGCCTCCCCCACTAACATCAACGTGCAGGGTCCCTCTGGCGACGTCAGGGTAAGTACATTCCTGTTGGAGGCTAATGAGAGACAAGTTAGTTACAGGTGTTGGGTGAAACAACATGTATTGGTGCCAAAAAAAGTGCCTTCAACATAAGTGATAATACAAAAACATGCGAAAGTGAGACTTTAAAGTGCGTAAATAGTCTAACTAGTGTTCGCCTTCACCTGTGCCATCTTTGTACCTCTACAACTTATTAATTTTATTCAGCCTACCACTATGTCTCAGCATCTCCCCAGGATGTACATTGGAGGTGGAAGTGGTCAGCTGCCTACCATGTGGCCTATGATGCCCTTGGCGATAGTCCTCTGAAGGGCCTGGACCTTGAAGGCCCTGGCTGGCTTCCAGGTATCAGGGGCGTATCCATGATACCCTCTTCATTCTGCTGCCTCTGAGATGCCCCGGTGTCAGGAAGCGGGGAGTCAGAAGGTGGAGCCACAGCCATAGTCTCCTGGCTGGAAGGCCCCGGCACAGGTTCGAGTCCTTCCTCCTCTCTGGGGCTTCCTGTGGGCCCTTGGATCACTCCATGGGACGGTGGTGCTTCTGCAGTAAGCTCCAGAAGTTCCTGCATTACCGGGCCCTGCCAGTTCTGGAGGACCAACTGTGTTCTTGCCATGGTGGGTGAGCCCTCAGCGATGGCCTCCTGAGTTGAGGCCACCTGTCAATGATAGCATCAAGTGCCCTCTGAGACTGCGCCATGCTCTGGAGCCCCTCAGCCATGACCCTTTGTGTCAAGGGCTGCAACCATAGCCCGCTGTGTCTCAGCATTGTCCCGCTGGGTCTCCTGCAAGCTCTCGAGCCTCTCAGTCATGGGTTGCAGAATCTCGATAAGCCTGTTGAGGCCCTCAGCTGTGGCCTGCTGAGACTCAGCCATTGCCCTCTGGGACTCCGCTGTGGCCTGCTGTGACTCGACCATCGCTTGGACCCTGCCACTCATGGTGATGATTTCCTGCTCCAGGCTTTCCACCGCGGATGCCACCCTTGCAGTGTTGGCCTGGGAACTACGCGAGACAGGCAATAGCTGGTCCACTTGAAAGCTTTGGGACTCCTCCCAACAGCCTCTCAGTCAGTCCAGTATTGCTGTCAGCCCCTCCTGCATTCCCCGGCTCTGTTGCTGCATTTCCAACAGCTGATGATTTCCTGCCCCGGCAATTCTGAGCATTCTTCTCCTGTGGGGAGACATGTAAAATCTGATGGCTTGAGTCCCGAAGGGTATCAGGGAGTGGCCCTCAGAGGGCAAGAGTTGTGATACTCTTGGGGGGGAAGAGGGAGGTGCTTGGGGGTCAGGGACTGGAAGCATGCAAGGTGCTGGGGTTCGGGAGATCTGGGGGTAATTTGGGGGAAGGTGTTGGATGAGGTTAAACACTCACCCTTTCTGGCCAGATTAGGTCATTCAGTTTCTTGTGGCACTGCTTTCTGGTTCTCCTGGCCAGTGCCCTGGCACTAACACATGCTGCCAATGCCTCTCAGGCTGCATTTCCACCCCTTCCCCTGAGGCGGCACCCTGCTGGGAGGGAAGAGGGTGTCCTGCTTTGCCTCCAGCAACTTGGCAAGATCTGCATCCAAAAATCTGGGGGCTGTCTTCCTGCACTGTCTGCCTGTCTATCCATCGTTGGGGTTTTTATGAATTTTTATTGCGTTCTCCCTTATTAGGGCAGATCAGCTGCAGGCAGTTTGGGCAAGTCACGGGCCCATTAGAGCATTTCAGCGAGTTTAATGCAATTTCCCCTACATGCCTTGTAACCATGTAGGGGAAGCGAAGTCAGCACTTGCAGGTGTGCTGATGGGAAGGGGTGGGGGTGGGGGAGAGAAATGGAAAATTTGCCTCGGTGATGAGTGATGAGGGGAGAGAAAGGGTCATGTTACTCAGCAATTGGGGTCAGGGGGTGAGGAGGGGGCCATGTGCAAGGGGGTAATGGAATGAGGGGTGGCTAAGGGGGTCGATAATATTCATGATGTCCATAGGGGGGAGGGGGAGGCTTATCTGGCCCAGGATGGAGAAGTTCAGTCATGGGAGCTGCTTTTTTTGGTGTTTCTTTGATGCATGCGGAGTTTGTGGCTCTGATCTGCACTGTCTGCCTGCAGGCTGTCAGGTGAGTTAAGCCGCACCCACTGCCTCTACTGGTTAGAAGTGGCTAGCCCATATTTTCAATGACTGTGTGTGTAAGATTGGGAGTGAAAACTCGCCCAAACAAAGGATCAGGAACTTTCCCATTTTCACGCTAGCTGGACCTTTCGAAAAAATCTCGTAAAGTTCTGCCAATGCATCAGGGATTTCTCCTGGGAGTCTAATTCTCAGTCGCAAGTACAGGAGCTCAGTTTGTTTGCCAGCAATCAGTAGTGTTGTTCTTGACAAAGTTACACAGACTAAACAAATTGTAAAACTGTCCATCAAGGATACTATCCCATTATTCATATTGCATACAATCCAATACAGATTTTTATAGGTAACATGAAGAACACAGAACTAAAGTACTAGTCTGTACAGATCATCCTGGAGAAGTTCAAAACTGAGAACCAAAGGTTACTTCAGTGTATGATTATACAATTTATATTTAAAAAGTACGTTGCCGGCCAAATAATGTGATTTTGGATTTCCTGTCGGGAGTTTAAAGAATAGTGGACTGTAACAATGTCTTAAAGCTCGTGTAATGCATTGGGTTTCATAAATTGTAAAATAAAGCTTTATGGTTTGAATGAAGCTTGATTTGTAAATACAAAGGATCCTTGTTGTTACCTCTGTAATGTGTAATGTATCAGGTGTATAATGTTTATGATTTTAATGTGATAACCCCCATGACTTGTATGGGGAAATCACTACTTGATCTCCCTAAAGTACTCGTTGAATACGAGCTCCTCATGGATTGGTAATTAACCAACCAGGTGGAGCTCATGTATTAGGCCCTGCATAAAGCAGGACCCTGAATGTGTCCAAGACTTTTTAGTTCCGGTTGCGACCTGTTGTGCTCACCACAGGCTTGTGGTTTTAGTTTACTTTATTTTGTGCAATAAAAGCACTGTTCCCTCTACAGCCGACTCCTGGAGTTATTATGCTAGCAACAAGATAAAAGGAACGTTTTGGCAAACCTGCTGATCAGACCCTGGTAAGCCTGTATCGTTCAGTTTTACAATGCCATTTTTCGGGAAATTGGAGCCATATGACATAAGTATTGAGGACTGGCCACAATATGCTGTGAGAATGAGGTACTAATGAAATAAAAGGAGATAACCAGCAAAAGGTCATCCTGATGACTGTGTGTGGGGCCGAAACATTTAGTATTATAAGATGTCTGACATATCCGGCAACACTGGAGTCCAACGAGTACTATAGGGAGATCAAGTAGTGATTTCCCCACGCAAGTCATGGGGGTTATCACATTAAAATCATAAACATTATACACCTGATACATTACACATTACAGAGGTAACAACAAGGATCCTTTGTATTTACAAATCAAGCTTCATTCAAACCATAAAGCTTTATTTTACAATTTATGAAACCCAATGCATTACACGAGCTTTAAGACATTGTTACAGTCCACTATTCTTTAAACTCTCGACAGGAAATCCGAAATCACATTATTTGGCCGGCAACGTACTTTTTAAATATAAATTGTATAATCATACACTGAAGCAACCTTTGGTGAGTTAGTGGAAATGGTGGCAAATCATTATGATCCTAAACCATCTGTGATCTTGCAACAGTACAAACTCAATAGATTTGCAGTGGAACCAGTGACGGAATTCCTGACACGGCTAAGAAAACTGATGGAGTATTGCCGGTATGGCCAAACATTGCCAGAAATGATGAGAGACCATTTGGTATGTGACATAAATGATCTAACAACCCCAGCGAAGGCTTTTGACAGAGCCAAACCTAGATTTAAGAAGAGCCATGGGGATGGCCTTAGCTCATGAAAATGAAGAGAAAGGTGCCGCAAAGCTGCAAGGATTTATAGATAACAACGTCCTTGGGCTCGGGCAAGTCCCCCACCACAGACCTAAGTTCTCAGTTGAACATACTCGTGACCCCAGCCTTGGGCAAGGAAAAGTGAGCCAGCAAGGAAACCAGGATGTGAGAGAGTCCCACAGTTTAGGGAGTGGACAGCACAACAACATTGTACATGCAGCCAGGGATGCCCTAAGTAAGGTTACCAAAATCAGCAGAACATGCAGCACCCATAGATAAGTCAGGCTGAAGAGGAGGAACTAGCATTATTAATTATGTCACTACACCAAAGGTGGCCCTGATACAGATACAGCTCCAAGTGAATGGACATCCATTGAATATGGAGATGGACACAGGGATAGCAGTATCAATTGTAGGGGTGCGAGAATTTAGAAGATGACAATTGACTATCCGTACACTCAAGTTGAAGGACACTAGGGCAAGATTGGCGACTTATACAGGAGAACCATTACAAGTAATAGAGATCACGATAATCCCAGTCACATTTGGGCAACAAACAGTTCGGCTCCCGTTGATAATGGTATAAGACAAGGGCCCAGCCTTTTGAGAAGGGACTGATTACAAAAAATCCATTTAGACTGGCAGCAAATTTTCAAATTGGGCACTGGAAACTTGTATGATGTAATAGGAAAGTACCTAGAGGTTTTCCAGACAGGCCTTAGAAAAATAAAAGGGGTCAAGGCAAACATTTATGTGGGCCCGGATGCTCCACTGAGATTTCTTAAAGCAAGACCAGTTCCATTTAAGCTATGGGCAAAAGCGGAGACTGAACTGAAGCGATTAGAAGAGCTGGGGATAATTTAATCCGTGCAATTTTCTGAGTGGACCGCACCAGTAGTCCCAGTGTTAAAGCTGAACAACACAATCTGCCTCTGTGGTGATTACAAAATGACGGTGAACAGAGCGTCTCTTTTGGACAAATATCTGATGCCGTGAATGGACGACCTCTACAGAAAATTAACCGAAGGCCAGATTTTCATAAAGTTGGATATGAGTCATGCGTGCCTCCAGTTAGAACTAGAAGCGTCATCAAGAAAGTATATGACGGTAAACACCCACAAGGGTTTGTACGAATACGCCTTTGGGGTATCATCGGCGTTTGCCATATTCCAAAGAGTAATGGAAGCCATAATGCAGGGAATACCCAGAGTGGTAGTTTACCTAGATGATGTTCTAATCACAAGAGCCACTGTCAAGGAACACCATGGGAATTTAGTGGAAATCTCATGACGGTTTTCAGAAGCAGCTGAGGTAATGTTCTTCAGATACAATGTTGACAAAGACAACCCACACCCAGTCGAGGTAAAGGTAAGAGCCATAAAAGAGGAACCACCAAGGAATATAACATAATTAAAATCATTCCTTGGCCCCGTAAATTATTATGGAAAGTTCATTCAAAACTTGGCCACCTTACTGGCACCCCTACACACATTGTTGAAAAAGCATCAAAAGTGGCCACGAAAAGACCCACAGGAGGGTAAAGCATCAATTGCAGTCGGACAACCTGTTGACACATTTCAACCCGGAAAGGCCGTTCGCCATACCATGTGTTGCCTCTCCTTAGGGAATAGGTACAGTACTACTAAACTGATGGAACGCCCGATTGCATATGCCTCAAGGACATTAGCTGATGTAGAAAGAAGATATGCACTGATAGAAAAAGAGTGTTTGGCAATGGTCTTCACAGTGAAGAAATTCCATCAGTATGTGTATAATCGACACTTTACAATCATAACAGACCACAAACCTCTGTTAGGCCTTTTTTCCCCCGAGCACAAAATGATCCCTCCTATAGAGTCAGCTGGAATACAGCAATGGGCACTATTATTAGGTGCCAAGAGTATACCCTGGAACATAGACCAGGGACACAAGTTGCTGATACAGATGCCCTGAGTCACCTACCTTTGCCCATAAGTTTGCCATCACCACTGAAAATGGATAAAGTCGTGATGGCATTAAATTTTATGGATACCTTACCGATTTCGGCAAAACAAGTTAAGACTTAAGAACATAAGAACCAGGAGCATGAGTAGGCCATCTGGCCCCTCGAGCCTGCTCCATTATTCAATAAGATCATGGCTGATCTTTTCGTGGACTCAGCTTCACTTACCCGCCCACTCGTCATAATCCTTAATTCCTTTACTGTTCAAAAATTTATCTTGGCCTTTAAAACATTCAATGAGAGAGCCTCAACTGCTTCACTGGGCAGGGAATTCCACAGATTCACAACCCTTTGGGTGAAGAGGTTCTTCCTCAACTCAGTCCTAAATCTTCTCCCCCTTATTTTGAGGCTATGTTCCCTAGTTCTGGTTCTACCCCCCACTCCCCCAGTGGAAACAACCTCCCTGCTTTTATCTTATCTATTCCCTTCATAATTTTATATGTTTCTATAAGATCTCCCCTCATTCTTCTAAATTCCAATGAGTATAGTCTCCATCTCTCCTCATAAGCTAACCTTCTCAACTCCGGAATGAACTAGTGGTTGGACTCAAAATGATCCTGTAATAAGTCCTCAGAGGCGGAGGTCCCTTCACCAGAATTCCTTTACTTACAAGATCCAACAACACTATACAGAGTATTCTCAGTATGCAGTCTACATCCAGAGTGGCAGATGGCGGAGCGCCATTTCCCTGGCCCTGCACTCAACCCTGGAACACCTAGATAACAAGGGCACCTATGTCAGACTCCTATTTATTGACTACAGCTCAGCCTTCAACACTATTATTCCCACGAAACTCATCTCTAAACTCCGTGGCCTGGGCCTTGGCAACTCCCTCTGCAACTGGATCCTGAACTTCCTAATTTACAGACCACAATCAATCAAGGATAGGCAACAACACCTCCTCCACGATCATCCTCAACACCTGTGCCCCACAAGGCTGTGTTCTCAGCCCCCTACTATACTCCTTATACACCTATGACTGTGCAGCCAAATTCCCCTCCAATTCGATTTTCAAGTTTGATGACGACACCACCGTAGTGGGTCGGATCTCAAACAATAACGAGATACAATACAGGAATGAGATAGAGAAGCTGTTGTGGCAACAATAATCTCTCCCTCAGTGTCAACAAAATGAAGGAGATTGTCATCGACTTCAGGAAACGTAGTGGAGAACATGCCCCTGTCTACATCAACGGGGAGGAAGTAGAAGGGGTCGAGAGCTTCAGGTTTTTAGGTGTCCAGATCACCAACAACCTGTCCTGGTCCCCCCATGCCGACACTATAGTTAAGAAAGCCCACCAACACCTCTACTTTCTCAGAAGACTAAGGAAATTTGGCATGTCAGCTACGACTCTCACCAACTTTTACAGATGCAGCATAGAAAGCATACTTTCTGGTTGTATCACAGCTTGGTATGGCTCCTGCTCTGCCCAAGACCGCAAGGAACTACAAAAGGTCGTGAATTTAGCCCAATCCATCATGCAAACCAGTCTCCCATCCATTAGAACATAGAACATAGAAAGCCACAGCACAAACAGGCCCTTCGGCCCACAAGTTGCGCCGATCACATCCCCACCTCTAGTCCTATCTATAGCCCTCAATCCCATTAAATCCCATGTACTCATCCAGAAGTCTCTTAAAAGACCCCAACGAGTTTGCCTCCACCACCACCGACGTCAGCCGATTCCACTCACCCACCACCCTCTGAGTGAAAAACTTACCCCTGACATCTCCTCTGTACCTACCCCCCAGCACCTTAAACCTGTGTCCTCTCGTAGCAACCATTTCAGCCCTTGGAAATAGCCTCTGAGAGTCTACCCTATCCAGACCTCTCAACATCTTGTAAACCTCTATCAGGTCACCTCTCATCCTTCGTCTCTCCAGGGAGAAGAGACCAAGCTCCCTCAACCTATCCTCATAAGGCATGCCCCCCAATCCAGGCAACATCCTTGTAAATCTCCTCTGCACCCTTTCAATGGCTTCAACATCTTTCCTGTAATGAGGTGACCAGAACTGCGCGCAGTACTCCAAGTGGGGTCTAACCAGGGTCCTATAAAGCTGCAGCATTATCTCCCGACTCCTAAACTCAATCCCTCGATTAATGAAGGCCAGTACGCCGTACGCCTTCTTGACCGCATCCTCCACCTGCGAGGCCGATTTAAGAGTCCTATGGACCCGGACCCCAAGGTCCTTCTGATCCTCTACACTGCTAAGAATGGTACCCTTCATATTATACTGCTGCTTCATCCCATTGGATCTGCCAAAATGGATCACCACACACTTATCCGGGTTGAAGTCCATCTGCCACTTCTCTGCCCAGTCTTGCATTCTATCTATGTCTCGCTGCAACTTCTGACATCCCTCCAAACTATCCACAACACCACCTACCTTGGTGTCGTCAGCAAACTTACCAACCCATCCCTCCACTTCCTCATCCAGGTCATTTATGAAAATGACAAACAGCAAGGGTCCCAGAACAGATCCCTCTGTCTACACTTCCCACTGCCTCGGCAAAGCAGCCAGCATATTAAGGACCCCATGCACCCCGGACATTCTCTCTTCCACCTTCTTCCTTCGGGATAAAGATACAAAAGTCTGAGGTCACATACCAACCGACTCAAGAACAGCTTCTTCCCTGCTGCTGTCAGACTTTTGAATGGACTTACCTTGCATTAAGTTGATCTTTCTCTACACCCTAGCTATAACTGTAACACTACATTCTGCACTCTCTCGTTCCCTTCTCTATGAACGGTATGTTTTGTCTGTATAATGCGCAAGAAACAATACTTTTCACTGTACTTTAATACATATGACAATAATAAATCAAATCAAAGAGGAACTGAAACTCCTGTTTTAAGTACAGAGCATGGAGCTCCCTGATTGGTCCATCAATTTGGCCCTTAATCAGGGAGCTCATATTCAACTAGGCCATCCTCAATTGCCTGATTAATGCCATTACAGATCCCACATTCGCAAAATTAAGCCACGTGATATTAAATGGAGGAATGCAAGAACATCTGGCACAAGACTTGAAGCCGTATGCGACAAAATACCCAGAATTAAGCATAGAAGATGGCATTATCCTGTGGGGAGCCTGGGTAGTTATTCCATATCCCAGCCAAAGACCTATCCTTCAGGAACTTCATAATGGCTATCTAGTTTTATCAAAAATGAAGATGCTAGCGAGAATCTATGTCTGATGGCCTGGAATAGACGTGAAAATGGAGAAAATGATTAAAACATGTAGATTCTAAGATGTTTATTTCTTTTTCACTGAGCTATAGTACCCTAGATACCTGTTGCTCAAACTATGCTGCAAATGTTATCAGGCTATTCCATCATTCATCTCAGCTGAACATGTTCCTGTTCCCATCCATTTCCATACATGCTCTTTGAACTTGAGTCAGGAACAGGAGTTCTGGCTGATTGTAGGGTTTCCTATTTACCTGAATCTAGGAGATTCCTCACTGCTTTAACTAACTGAGTCATCAGGAACCTGGATGTTAAGTCATCAATTTTTCATAAAACTGGTATTGAGTCACTAGCAAAATTGCAACCTGTTGAGTCGGATGTTCTTCAAAATCAATTTTCAAAATAATTAGTTTATTTGATTTTACTCTGTTTCTCCCACCTTTTGCGACTTTAAATTAAATTCAAAAAAATTCTCAAGGGAAACTTTCTTTGAAATTGTTATAGTTTACAAGACTGCCTCCACACCTGCTGTCACTCTGTCTCTGTCCCCCTCCCCCAACCTCAGTCTCGCTCTGTTCCCCATCCAATCCAACATGGGCCTCACTCTGACCCCTGCCTCATTCTGTTCCATCTTACTCCCTGTCCCACTCTGGTTCCATTGATTTTGTTATAGTGAAGACTTTTAATCAGACTTAGTTGGATCTTCATTTTATTGGCACAAAATTGTAATCTCTACCCATGGACATATTATGACAGTGTTGGAGAATCTGATATTTTTCTTGATCTTTTCTTGTTTAATGTGTATTTTCTGCCTGCGTAAAGGAGCTGCTGTTTAGGGACAAGTGGAGCTGGATACTGAACAGATATGAGTCAGGGGGCAGGAGTCGTTTTGATTTGATTTATTATTCGAGTCGAGTAGAAAGTTGACCTGAGAAGTTGCAGTCTGGTCTGCTCCTCTGTATGCAGGCTCCTGGTGACTATTTCTGCTCAGAAACAGACCTTGCCACAGGACCAAGCTCCTTGGCCTTTAATAACCCAAGCTTTGTGTAAAATGAACTGATAGATTGAAATATAACTACATCTCAATGAAAGAAAAGTGGAAAGCTTCTAGTTAGTAAAACATTTAATAAAAAGTGACTGTGTACAGGAACCTACTGCACAGTGAGTCTGACTTCAGAGCGCCAAGCCTGCTGTGTGCTCCTTTGACTTCTGACACCTGGGTTAAAATCTAGCTCATACTGGTAGGTTGAAAGTCTGCCTTCTGCCTAAAAGGGTCTTTATGTGAAATGAGTTTGAGCCACAGTCTCACTTCTAATGGTCCTTCAGTATCAAACATAATTAGCACTAAATATGCAGTTGCACTCAAATGATACAGAACGTGAATGCAATGTGAAATAAAAACTGTCCATCTTGTATAGTCAGTGTATTCTTCTGGGCTTGTGGCTGAGGTACATTGTTAGGGTAGCGCAGAAGAAACTTAGTTTTGCATCTAACCTGCGATAATCTGGGAATGCCTGATGCAGTGGAACGTTTCATTCTTCAGCACAGAAATCTCTAAATCTGATCAGAAAACATGCATATCAACCTGCAAACGCATTATAAAGATGATAAGCAGATCAGTCAAAACTACTAAAATACGCAGAGTCATAACATAGAATAGAATCCCTACAGTGCAGAAGGCGGCCATTTGGCCCATCGAGTCTGCACTGACCACAATCCCACCCTGGCCCTATTCCTGTAACTCCACACATTTACCCTGCTAATCCCCCTGACACTAGGGTCAATTTAGCATGGCCAATCAACCTAACCCACACATCTTTGGACTGTGGAAGGAAACTGGAGCACCCGGAGGAAATCCACACAGACACGGAGAATGTGCAAACTCCACACAGACAGTGACCTGAGACCGGAATTGAACCCCGGGTCCCTGGCAGTGTGAGGCAGCAGTGCTATCCACTGTGCCACCGTGCCGCCCAGAGCTCAAGTAAAAGTTTAGAACCAAGGCCACTGCTTCAAAATGACTGAATAAATTGAATTTCTTTTTTATATTTTGGATTTTAAGATTTTTAATTAGCTTTTAAAACCACAGTGGACTCATGTATGATTACAAAAATAGATGCAGTAACAGTGGGAGTGCAATGGTATATGACTTGTCATGATTAAGTTACAGTGACACCCAATATTCCACCAGTTGTATTGTGAAACACCCAAGAAAGCACCCCCTCATTTTTCTTTATTTCTCTTTATATTTCACTTTGTTTATTCAACATTCTGAGCACGATTTTCCCAAAAAATCTATGTGCCCAACGGGCAAGATAATGGGACTTTTTCCCACCCATTTTTTAGGCGAGGTTACTGAAATGTATTTACGGCACCCTGTGCATTACAGAGTCCACCAGGAGATTTATGCTGGTAGAGGGGCAGAGCCTAAACCTGCTAGAGAGGTTGGCAGCAGAGTGCTGAGGTGGCCAGTGTGCATACACTGATCTCCTAGTATACTGTGCACATCCTCCCCGCATGGACATCTCAGGCCCCCCACCTCCCCGGACAACCCTGGCCCCTCAACCCCTCATAAATAAAAGCAAATTACTGCAGATGCTGGAATCTGAAACCAAAAGAGAAAACGCTGGAAAATCTCAGCAGGTTTGGCAGCACCTGTAAGGTTGAGACGGCCTCACAGTTCTCCCATACAGCGCTGGGCCAAGGCACCCGCCTGCCGCCCGCCCCCCGTTCTCCCATAGAGTGCTGGGCTTCCAGACTCCTGTTCTCCCATTCAGTGACCTCAGATTTACAACAATCTGAGGTGCCTACCTGCTTCAAAAAGACGACCATCATCCTGGTACCTAAGAAAAACCAAGCAGTGTACCTTAATAACTAGCGGCCGGTGGCTCTGACATCCATCATTATGAAGTGCTTCAAAAGGTTAGTCATGGGCACGAATCAATTCCAGCCTCCCGGACTACCTGGATTCATTACAGTTTGCTTATCGCCGCAACAGGTCCACAGCAGATGCCATTTCCCTGGCCCTGCATTCAACCCTGGAACACTGAGATAACAAGGACACCTATGTCAGACTCCTATTTATTGACTACAGCTCAGCCTTCAACATTATTATTCCCACAAAACGCATCTCCAAACTCCATGGGCTGGGCCTCGGCACCTCCCGCTGCAACTGGATCCTGAACTTCCTAACCCACAGACCACAATCAGTAAGGATAGACAACAACACCTCTTTCATGATCATCCTCAACACTGGTGCCCCACAAGGCTGTGTTCTCAGCCCCCTACTGTACTCCTTATACATCTACGACTGTGTGGCCAAATTCCCCTCCAATTCGATTTTCAAGTTTGCTGACGACACCAACATAGTGGGTCGGATCTCTAACAATGATGAGACAGAGTACAGGAATGAGATAGAGAATCTGGTGAACTGGTGCGGCAACAATAATCTCTCCCTCAATGTCAACAAAACGAAGGAAACATAGTGGAGAACATGCCCCTCTCTACATCAACGGGGACGAAGTAGAAAGGATCAAGAGCTTCAAGTTTTTAGGTGTCCAGATCACTAACAACCGGTCCTGGTCCCCCCATGCCGACACTATAGTTAAGAAAGCCCACCAACACCTCTACTTTCTCAGAAGACTAAGGAAATTTGGCATGTCAGCTATGACTCTCCCCAACCTTTACAGATGCAGCATAGAAAGCATCCTTTCTGGTTGTATCACAGCTTGGTATGGCTCCTGCTCTGCCCAAGACCGCAAGGAACTACAAAAAGTTGTGAATTTAGCCCAATCCATCACGCAAACCAGTCTCCCATCCATTGACTCTGTCTACACTTCCCGCTGCCTCGGCAAAGCAGCCAGCATATTAAGGACCCCACGCACCCCGGACATTCTCTCTTCCACCTTCTTCCTACGGGATAAAGATACAAAAGTCTGAGGTCACGTACCAACCGACTCAAGAACAGCTTCTTCCCTGCTGCTGTGTCAGACTTTTGAATGGACTTACCTTGCATTAAGTTGATCTTTCTCTACACCCTAGCTATGACTGTAACACTACATTCTGCACTCTCTCGTTTCCTTCTCTATGAACGGTATGTTTTGTCTGTATAGCGCGCAAGGAAACAATACTTTTCACTATGTTAATACATGTGACAATAATAAATCAAATCAAATCAGCACTGGGCTTCCAGGCTCTCCCCGTCCTCCCCATATAACACTGGCCTGCCAGGCCCCGCTTCTCCCATACAGTGCTGGGCTAAAGGCCCCCCCGTTATCCTCATACTGTACTGAGCTACCAGCCACCCCCTCCCCTCGAGCATTTTCCCTTGCAGAGTAAATCCCATCTGCGTTGCACCTCCACTGCGCCCCCCGCCCCCATCCCAGACATAGCCCCTTGCTGAGTTAACCCAATCAGCACCTTTGCAGATGCCTCCCTCTCTATTGAAACCGGGCAGCCTATACATTATTCCTCCTGAAATTGAATTAACGGCACATGAGTGGCCCAAACTGACTGCACCCGGACTCCCTTAACAAGGGAGGGCTGTATATAATTGTAAGTATGGACACACAGGCAGTCATGTCAGGAAGATGGCACAGAGAAGGGGTGCCCCAAGGCTTTTGGATGCTGAGCGGGCCCGGCTGCTGGATGCCATCAAGGAGAAGCGCGAGTTGCTATACCCCACCAAAGCACGTCAGTCCAAGGATCAGGCAGCCAATGCATCTTGGGAGACTGTGTCCCCTGCACTGACATGTAGGGCCGGCAACCATTGCCGGAAGAAAATGAATGACGCCCTTCGGGCAGGAAGAATGAGTATGCATCCCATTCTGAAAGCAGCCCCATGTGTTGTGCCTGCAATGTGAAACTACCCCTGACACCCATGACCTTCCACCGACTGACCCCTCGCACATGCCTCTAACCCCCTTGGCACCCACAGTCACTACCCCAGAGAGGTGAGGGACTGCCCCGATCCAGCCCACCCAAGCACCCCCACCCCCAACACACCCTACACCCCATGGCCTTCCATACACCATGCTTTCAAACCCCCCCAATGCAGGAGGCTACATATAATAGGCGGGAGCGAGAGAAGGCTGGCAGTGGTGTCCCCGAGCTTTGCCTGCTCACTGATTTTGAGCAGCGTGCAATGGATCTGGTGGGTGAGGCAAAGGGGGGAATGGTAATGGACAGCCAGGTCAGCATCCGGCATGTATGTGAGCATCAGCTGAACCCTAGTCCCAAGGACTTATTAGAAGTAAGTGGCATGCTGCATGGGCACCCTTCCACTAACTTGTGTCCTTTATTACTGGAGATGACCCAGATGCACCCGGCCCCTCAGGGGTCGCAGCCACCCCTGCTTCTCCTGCTGAGACGGCCCAGGACAGCTCAGATGAAACCTTGGAGGGAGACCCTAAGGAATCCTCCGAGCATAGGATCAGAGTTTCGACACAGGCATGCATCACACAATCCACCAATGCAGATGCTATCACCATGGTGGGATATGTTAGTGGTGAGGCTTCTGGGTCACTTACTGGTGCACATGTCACAGCCACTGATGCACATATCACAGCCGCTGATGCAGATCGGGTGGATTTGGAGACGTCCGAGGGCTCGGGCACGCGGGTGTGTGCCGAAGGCAAGGATTCAGGTGGCCCTGAGCCAGGTGCCAGGCCTCTGGGATTGGTCATCCTGAAGCTACTGACCCGGGTAATGGTGAAGGAACTGTCAGCAACCATTAGTGACTGCAAGGCTGTTTGGTGGAGTCAAACAGAGTGCTGTCGCAGGAAGTGGTGCCGACACAGCGTGGTAGCCAGGTCAACACTGCAAGAGTGGCGTCCGCAGTGGAAAGTCTGGGTCAGGAATTTGTCCCCATGGGTTACAGGGTGCAGGCCATCTTGGTGATGCAGCGGGCTTTGGCAGAGATACAGCAGGCCTCGGCTGAGGGTGGCACTGGCATTCTGGAGGCATAGGTCCATGGCCATGAGTGTCGGAGGTGTTTTGGAAACACAGCAGGCCCTGGCTGTGGGCCTCGACAATTTAGCCTGGGCGCATGGGGCTAATGCTGAGGGGCTCCAGAGCTTGGCACAGTCTCAGAGGGCCAGCGCAGAGGGATCGAACAACATGGGGCAGATGCATGCGGACCTCCAGGACTGGCAGAGCCAGGTGACGCTGAGGCTTCTGGAGCTCAGTCCAACTGCCCTGCTGTCTCCCGAGGCATGGTACATTGGGGAAACTATGCAGACGCTGCGACAACGGATGAATGAACACCGCTCGACAATCACCAGGCAAGACTGTTCTCTTCCTGTTGGGGAGCACTTCAGCGGTCACGGGCATTCGGCCTCTGATATTCGGGTAAGCGTTCTCCAAGGCGGCCTTCGCGACACACGACAGCGCAGAGTCGCGGAGCAGAAACTGATAGCCAGGTTCCGCACACACAAGGACGGCCTCAACCGGGATATTGGGTTTATGTCACACTATTTCACATAAATATTTCTGCTTTTTTCCTCCTGAGTCTTTATCATGCGATCCTAGAATCAGAATTTATGTCACACTATTTGTAACTCCCACAGTTGCGTGGACCTGCAGAGTTTCACTGGCTGTCTTGTCTGGAGACAATACACATCTTTTTAGCCTGTCTTGATGCTCTCTCCACTCCCATTGTTTTGTTTCTTAAAGACTGGATTAGTTGTAAGTATTCGCATTCCAACCATTATTCATGTAAATTGAGTCTGTGTCTTATAAGTTCTGTTTGTGAACAGAATTCCCACTCACCTGAAGAAGGGGCTCAGAGCCTCGAAAGCTTGTGTGGCTTTTGCTACCAAATAAACCTGTTGGACTTTAACCTGGTGTTGTTAAACTTCTTATCATGGAGTGTGCCCAGGGCTTACAGGCAAGCCACGGGAGGAGGAAATGCTGGAATCCATGCAGGGCTTTCCACCTGGGAGACGGCAGACATCCCCAAATCTTCCAAATGCCCCCCTTCCTCATACTGGGGCATCCCACGAGCAGCAGGATGAACAGGATGGCACAGCTATATCTTTGCCATCCGCAAGTCGGCCCGAGCCCTTCAGGTCTCGTTCTCCCCCCGCCCCCCCCCCCCCCCCCCCCAGGACACCCACCAGGGACATCACAGGCCATGGGGCGTGATCACAGCTGGGCACCTCCACCTCCAATGTGTATCCTGGTGGATGTTATTTGTACATGTTAAAATCACTATTAAATGTTTATTGCACATCACAGTTGCGATTAATTTGTCTCTGATCTTCCCCTCGTAGGACTGGCCATACCCCAACCCCACGCATCAAGGCGCAGAGTGTGGTGTTAGGCAATATCCGGCCCTCATCAAAGCTAACCAACCGCCTGCCTTAATTTCCCCAGCATCCATCAGACCCTGTGACAAAAAACACCCCCCCAGCATAGGACCCCCCTCCTCCTCCAGCCCATTGGCCCGCTCACTTGTGCCCACAACCCTTACTCATAGGTGAGCCCAGGAGTCAGTGTACAGTTGGAGAACAGGTAGGAGTCGGGCTTGTGTGGCTCCAGGGCAGCATCCAAGTGTGCCTCTAGAGAGTTATCATCACCCTCCAGCCTTGGCCAAACACTCGCTAGCACAGCTATCCGAGGTCCCTCACCCTGTTGTGATGTGACTTGGACCCCTGGTGGGGTGGGTTGGGTACTAACGATTGGGGGAGAGGATTGATAATTGGGGAGGGCGTTGAGGGGTCTGGTTGGAGTTGAGGGCGCTGGGGCTGCAACATCTTCCAGGCTGTGGTGGGTGGGTGATGGTAGTAGCCGCTGCACGGCATGACAGCTACTAAGTAAACCTGGCAGCATTGAGTGCCTCCCTTGCTGCCCTGCCCTGTTGGACCCATGCCATCGACTCCTGTCCTCCATCCTCCAGCTCCTCATCGGCCTCCTCCTCCACATCCTGCAGGTGGCACTCCTCCACCCCCTCCAAGAGGTCTCCTGCGCCAGTTTGTGGAGCACACAGCACACAACGATGATACAAGAGGCCCGCACGGGGCTGTATTGGAGGGCACCTCCAGAGCGGTCCAGGCACCGGAGCCGCATCTTTAGGAGCTTGATGCACTGCTGATGGACCAGGTGACAGTGTGGGCCTCATTACAACAGGTCTCGGGCCACTGCACTGGCGTCATCAGCCATGACCTTAGCAGGTCTCCCTTGTCCCCCATGAGCCATCCTGGCAGCCTGGGCTGGTCCTCGAAGAGCCTGGGGATGTCCGCACTCCATAGGATGTAGCTGTTGTGCACACTCCCTCAGTGCCGTGCACACACTTGCATGATTATGAGCCTGTGACCACAGACTATGTGAACATTCAGGGAGTGGAACCCCTTTCTATTAATAAAGCGCTGTCCCTCACCTCGCAGGGACCTCAGGGCGATGTATGTGCCAACCACAATCCCCTCCACATGGGGCATGCCAGCGATGGCAGCAAAGCCTGCAGCCCAGATTTTGTGTTGGGCCTGGGCAACATCACAATATATGTGATGGCTGCTTGGACATACAAGGCATCCGTGACCTGGCGGATGCACTTGTGCATGGATGCCTGCGAAATGCCACATATGCCCCCACTGGATGCCTGGAAAGAGCTGTAGCATAGAAGTTGAGGGCCGCTGTTACGTTAACTTCTACTAGTAGCAGGTGTCCTCCTGTCCCCTATGTCAGGTTTTCCCAGCAAAGACTTGTCACAGATGTCGCACCGTCTCCTTGCTTGGCTGGAGCCGATGCCAGCACATGACTTCCAACATGTCCTCGAAAGATCACCGTATCCTGTAGACCCTGGATCTTTGCTTTCTCCTTCCCCTGGCTCCCCTGCGGCAGAATGTGCTGCCACGTTCTGGGCCTGACTGGCAGCCCACTGTCCTCCTGCTGTGGCATCTGGCCCGGCTGGCCTTGCAGTGGCCAGATGACTCCGTCCTCCTCCTCAGAAGCCGCCACAATGATCTCAATGGCTAATGATCCGAAATCCATCTGCACAGTGGGGTTACAGAGAGAGAGAGAGAGACACACACATTTATTTCATTTTTCCATTTTGGCACACCCCATTCTCTCCCAGTGACCAGTATCCCCACTTGTGGACGCTGGCAACCCGACACCATATGGTGCCATGCGTCACCTGAATGGGTTGCCTACCATTGACATCCTGGCCATGGCAGGCAGGGAGAGCATACAGCTGGGTATACTGTGGTGGGGGGAGGGCATTGTGGACCCTTGAGCCATTGTCACTGGTGCTGCTGCTGCATTGCTTTCCAGGTATGTGTTGCAGTTCAGCCACTTGGGGGAGGGGCAGCCTCCTGACTATCACAAGATGGGATGCCATTCAAAGCAGCACTGCAGAATACATGCAGTGTGAGGGGCTGTGTTAACACCTGGTGAGCTCCCTTGATTGGACCAGCAGTTGTCAGACCTGCTGCCTGTTCCTGTTAGTGGGCCCTGGAATGTAAGGTCTGGAGTCAGCCACAGTGCCTGTCCAGCAGACGGATAGCAGAAAGCAGATCAATAATTGGGGGATTGGTCGTCGGACTCATGTGGCACCCCTCTGGGGTCTCTGTGCAGCCAGGCCAATGCAACATTCCTGGGTCTGGGGACAGCAGCCCCCAAAATTGCAGAGCCCTCAAGCGGCACATTAACGTCAACTGCCACCACCACCCCCCTCTGCAAAAACCCCAGCACCAGTGCGACTCCCCCACCTCACCCAGCAACTTTGCATTGTCTGACTCCCCCTGCCGCCCCCCCACCCCCCCACACTCTGGAGCTGTAGCTCCATGAAACTTACCTCATCGTTTCTCTTCACTGCTGTCACGCCAGACCCCAACTTTTATGGAGCAGGGGAAATTGTCATCCTGAACCCGCTAATGATATAGTGAGGGATTCAAAAACATTTAAATTGTAGTCGCGCCCATTTCTGGTGTGAACCTGATCGCGCTGAACAAAATGGCCTGGGAAACTCGCAGAGGCCCAGCCGCCTGGCGCGATTCCTATTTTTGGCCTCCTGCTTATATTTCCTGGCCCACTACGCTGCTTGAGCAGCACAGCAAGCCAGGAAAATCATGCCCTCCATGTTTAATAGGTCATTGGTGATATATATACTTCCTGTTAACTTTTTCTCTTAAAAGTCAATTCACAACAAATGCCCCCGTGGAGACAATGGACTGATCCACATCCAAATATCCCCGTACAGACAATGAACCAGTCTGGTCAGGAGCAGGAGAGACTGAGGGAGTGATCTTTCCACCCCGCTGAACTGGTCGAATAGCACGGCGAGGCTGGAAAATAGGGCGAGAGGCACAAAATCAGATTTGTGCCCGGCGTCAAGGGGTTTGGTATTTTCCCAGCCACTTTTTCCTGACACAAAGCCGATTACCATACATTAAAATGGATTTCAAAATCATTAGCGAATTTGGCATAGTTGTTTCCCCCCTCCCATACCTTTCCCAAGTCTCAGGTGTGATATCACACCGGCATGAATCACAGATGGTTTATAAAAGTCTGAGGTAGGCGCAGCACAAACAAAATGGAGTGAGGAGGTGAGTACCACTGAGCACAAACCCCTGGAGTGCTGGGGGAGGGGGGGGTGTTCTCAGCCGTTGCCATGTTGTGCGGTGGGGTGGGTGGCTTGCATGGGTGCTGGGGTTTGGGGGGGTCTGTGGGTCCTCAGGTCAGGGGTCGCCGCTGGCTCAGGGCTCGTGCTGTGCGCCTTATCCCTGGCTGCTGGCTGACCCCCAAGGTACTTGACATGAGGTCAGCTACCAATACCACGAATATCGCTCTGGTTGCCTCACTATCTGTCTGCTTCATAGACTCCATGGTTTTTCGCGCATATTACATCCCAGGCCCCACTGACAGTAACAAGGACCAGCTCTGTCAACTGTTGCCCCAATCAAGGGGCGGCAAGGTAGCACAGTGGTTAGCACTGCTGCTTCACAGCTCCAGGGACCTGGGTTCGATTCCCGGCTCGAGTCACTGTCTGTGTGGAGTTTGCACATTCTCCTCGTGTCTGCGTGGGTTTCCTCCGGGTGCTCCGGTTTCCTCCCACAGTCCAAAGATGTGCGGATTAGGTTGATTGGCCAGGTTAAAATTGCCCCTGAGATGCGTAGGTTAGAGGGATTAGCGCGTAAATATGTGGGGATAGGGCTTGGGTGGGATTGTGGTCGGTGCAGACTCGATGGGCCGAATGGCCTCCTTCTGCACTGTAGGGTTTCTATGATTCTATGATTCTGTGTGGAGTTTGCACATTCTTCTCGTGTCTGCATGGGTTTCCTCCGGGTGCTCCGGTTTCCTTCCACAGTCCAAAGATGTGCGGGTTAGGTTGATTGGCCATGCTAAAATTGTCCCTTAGTGTCCTGAGATGCGTAGGTTAGAAGATTAGCGGGTAAATATGTAGGGATGGGGGGGCAGGGCCTGGGTGGGATTGTGGTCAGTGCAGACTCGATGGGCCAAATGGCCTCTTTCTGCACTGTAGGGTTTCTATGATTTCTATGAAGGGAGCTCGGTAGGTGCTAGCACAGCCCCTCATGCTGCATGGACTGTGCAGTGCTGCTCTCAAGAGGCACCCATCCTGTGATGGTCATGAGACTGCCCCTCCCCTATCTGGCTGAACTGCAGCCATTCCTGGAATCCACTGCACCAGACATCCAGGTGGGTGGCTCATATCTATGCTTCAAGGATATCCCAGTGGGGACCCCCGCACAGCCACCTGTAAGCTCTCTGTGCCCACCGTGGCGAGGATGTGTCATCAGTAGGCAACCCATTGAGGTGGCGCACACCACCGGGGATGGTGTCGGGTTGCCAGCATCCAGACTCATGGGGACACTGGTTGCTGGGAGTGAGTGAGGAGCCCGGGATGGATAACCTTGCTTGATGTCTGAGGATCGTTTGAGGAATCTGGGTCTGTATTCGATGGAGTTTAGAAGGATGATGGGGGATCTCCAGGTCTGGATGAATTGTGTCCCAGGCTGTTGTGGGAGGCAAGGGAGGAAATTGCAGGGGCTCTGACCCAAATTTTTAATTCCTCCCTGGCCACTGGGGAGGTCCCAAAGGATTGGAGAACAGCTAATGCGGTCCCACTATTTTAGAAAGGTTTTAGAGACTAGCCAGGGAACTACAGACCAGTGAGTCTCACGTCTGTGGTTAGGAAACTACTGGAGAAGATTCTGAAGGAGAGAATCTATCTCCATTTGGAGAGACAAGGTTTGATAAGGGATAGTCAGCTTGGTTTTGTCAGAGGAGGTCATGCCTAACAAATTTGGTTGAATCTTTTGAGCATGTAACCAAATGTGTGGATGAGGGTAGTGCGGTTGATATAGTTTACATGGATTTCAGCAAAGCCTTTGACAAAGTCCCACATAGGAGACTTATTAAGAAGGCTAATGCACATGGGATACAGGGTGATCTGACAAGATGGACTCACAACTGGCTTAGCGGTAGGAGACAAAGGGTGGTGACAGACGGCTGCTTTAGTGACTGGAGGCCAGTGACTAGTGGAGTACCACAGGGATCCGTGCTGGGCCCCCTATTCGTCATTTATATAAATGACATAGATGACTATTTGGAGGGTAGGATCAGTAAGTTTGCCGATGACACAAAGATTGGCCAGGTGGTTAACAGTGAGGTTGAGTGTCTTGGGTTACAGGAAGATATAGATGAGATGGTCAAATGGGCAGATAAGTGGCAGATGGAATTTAACCCTGAAAAGTGTGAGGTGATGCACTTTGGAAGGAGTAGTTTGACAAGGAAGTAAACTATGAAAGGTCTGACACTGGGAAGTTCCGAAGAACAAAGGGACCTTGGCGTGTTTGTCCATAGATCTCTGAAGGCAGAAAGGCAGGTTAATAGGGTGATGAAAAAGGCATATGACACACTCGCCTTTATCAATCGGAGTATAGATTACAAAAGCAGAGAGGTCATGATGGAGTTATATAGAACTTTGGTGAAGCCACAGCTGGGTCAATGTGTGCAGTTCTGATCGCCACATTATAGGAAGGACATGAATGCACTGGAAGGGGTGCAGAGGAGATGCACCAGGATGCTGCATGGGAAGGAACATTTTAAGTTATAAAGAGAGGTTGGATAGGCTTGAGTTGTTTTCGTTGGAGCAGAGAAGACTGAGGGGTGACCAGGTGTTCACGATTATGAGGGGTATGGACAGGGTGGATAGGGAGCAGCTGTTCCCCTTAGTTGGAGGGTCAGATACAAGGGGACACAAGTTAAAAGTGAGGGGTGGGAGGTTTAGGGGGGATTTGAGGAAAAACGTTTTTACTCAGAGGGTGGTGACGGTCTGGAATGCACTGCCTGGGAGTGTGGTGGAGGCCTCACATCCTTTAAAAAGTACCTGGATGGGTACTTGGCACGCCATAACATTCAAGGTTATGGACCAAGTCCTGGCAAGTGGGATTAGGTGGGCAGGTCAGGACATTTTGTGTGTCGGTGCACACTTGATGGGCTGAAGGGTCTCTTCTGGACTGTAGTATTCTGTGATCTCATTGAAACTTACAGAAAACTGAAAGGCCTGGATGGGGTGGACGTGGAGAAGATGTTTCCATTAGTAGGAGAGACCAAGATCCGAGGGCACAGCCTCAGAGTAAAGGGATGACTCTTTAGAACTGTGATGAGGAGGAATTGCTTCAGCCAGAGGGTGGTGAATCTGTGGAATTCATTACCACAAAAGGCTGTGGAGACAAGGTCATTGAGTGTATTTAAGACAGAGATAGATAGGTTCCTGATTGGTAAGAGGATCAGAAAAGGCGGAAGAATGAGGTTGAGAATCATATCAGCCATGATCGAATAGTGGAGCAAACTCGATGGGCCGAATGGCTTATTTCTACTCCTATATCTTATGGTCTTATGGTCTAACAGTTTCTCTCTGTCATCTTCCAACCCCTCACTCCCCACCCTCCAAAAGTGCAAGTATAGATTTTGGACTGGGAGCAATAGAGATGGCAATCATTGTAGTGCCTGCTGAGGAGGAAGGAGATATCTGCCCACTGTAAAGCCAACCCAGGCCAGAGGCCCCAGCAGGAGGACAGGGGGCTGCTGGTCAAGGCCAGAACGTGGTAGCGCATTGGCCTGCAGGGGGGTGGGGGCAGGGGACGGATGGGACAGAAACCCAGGGCCTACAGGACCTGCAGTTCCTTCGATGGGCTGATGGAAGCTGTGTGTCGCCGCAATCTTCATCCAAGCAAGGAGATAGTGCAGCACCTGTGTCATGTCCTCGCGAACCTGGCACCTCGTGGGACAGGCGGACACTTGTTCCTCATACAGTGAGGGTTATGGCAGCGGAGATATCTGCTGCATCTCTCAGCCATCCATGCACAAATGCGTCTGTGAGGTGACAGGTTCCCTGTTCACCCAGGCTGGCAATTACATCCACTTCAACGTTGGCAAGGCCCAACAGAAAGCCCGGACTGCAGGCTTCACCGCCATCGTGACATGCCTCATGTGCAGGGGACTGTAGATGGCACGCATGTAGCCCTGTGGTCCACACATGGTCAGGAACTGCATTTTATCAACAGGAAGGTGCTCCACTCCCTAAACATACAGATTGTCTGCAACCACAGGATAAATACCCTCAGGAGTTCAGACAACCCCGGCCTCTTCGAGGACCAGCTCAGGCTGCTGCGATAGGTCATGGGGACAAGGGATACCCGCTAAGGAATGATGTGCAAACCTGTTATAATGAGGCCCACGCTGCCACCTGGTTCATCGTCGAGCGGTGCATCGGACTCTGACTCCTGAAGATGGGGTTCCACTCCTGGACATCTCTGGCGGGGCGCTCCAATACAGCCCCATGAGGGTCTCCCGCATCATTATAGTCTGCTGTGTGTTCCAGAGCCTGGTGCAGCAGTGGGGAGACCTCTTGGAGGTGGAGAAGGAGGAGCAGGCCCAGGAGGATGAGGAGGAGCCAGAGGACGGCGACAGACGGCGTTGGCAAGAGTCTGGCAGGGCAGGGAGTGAGGCCTTCATCACAGCAAGGTTCAGCCAACAGGAGGCGTGCGGTCTGGCAGCTGCAACCCCCATCCACCCACCACTTCCCGAGGGCCATAAATATCCACTGCCGGAGATGCCAGGGCAGGCTGTCTTTCACTGTGGGTCCACAGTGCCCGGACTGCTGGGACTGCTTGAGATGAGCGCTTGGAGTTCCACAGCAGACAAGAGTCTGGCACAGGTGCTGGGAACTGGGGCTCTTATGCTCGATGGGCCAAAGGGCCTTTAGGGTGCTGCACGACACTGTCCCTCGATGCAAACGGTCGGGGTACGGTCATCCCTGTGAGAGGAGAATCACATACAGATTTTTCATAGCTGTAGGGTGCAATAGAATTTATTGCTGAAACCAATAGTGCAATAATATTAAGTGGTGATATTTAACGGTGCAATAACAGATGTGTGTGATTCTTAACAGTGCCAATTTTCCTAATACTAACTAGTGCAGTCCTTCACCCTTGTCCTTTTAATGAACCTAAAACTTCTTCATATTAGGAGGCTGACTGCTACATCTTGGTGTCCCCCAGGATGCACATCAGAGGTGGGGATGGTCAGCTTGTTCCACGCTTCTTGGCCTGTGATGCCCTCGGCGGGCGTTCCCTGGGGGGCCAAGACCTGGAGCATTCATGACGACTTTCGGATGACACCGATGTAGTCATGTCACCCTGTCCATCCCGCTGTCTGTGAGCTGCTCCAAGGTCAGGAAGAGGGGAATTGGAAGGCCTTGCGATGACTGGCAACTCCTGGGTAGAAGGCCCTGGCATGGGCTCCAGCCCTTCCTCCACCCTTGAGCACCCATTGGCCCCTGGGATACACCATGGGATGGCGGAGCAGCTGGAGTGAGGCCCAGAGGCCTTGGCATCACCTGGCTCCGCCAGTGCTGCAGACCCAACTGAGTATGCTTCATGGTGTGCGAGACTCCCGCAATGGCCCTCTGAGACTGGACCAAGTCCTGGAGCCCCTGAGCTGCAGACTGAGATTGGACCAAACTCTCAAGGCAAGAAGCCATGGCCTGCTCTGTCTCCAGGATGCCTTGCACCCTGCCATCCATGGGAACCATTTCCTGCCCCAGGCTTTCCACTGCAGACACCACCCTTGCACCTCTTGTGACAGAAGTCTGTTAGACTCCTCCAAACAACCTTGCAGTTGCTGCAGTGCTGCTGACAGCCCCTCCGGCATTCCCCGTCTCTGCTGATGTATCTCCAACAGCTTCAGGATGACGAATCCAGCGGCCTGGCACCTGACTTGGAGTTAGCTGATCCCTTGCCACCTGTAGAATTTCGCACTCTTGAAGCCTCGGATGTTCCCATCTCCATCCAATGTGCATCTATGGCTGTGTCGGCACACCAGTAAGTGACCTAGAAGCCTCACTGCTAACATGTCCCACCCTGGAAATGTATCTGTGTTGGTGGACTGTGCTGGCCTCAGAGGATTCCTTGGGACCTGCGTCCGTGGCGTCGTCAGTGCTGTTGGCCGGCATCACAGTGGGAGCAGCAAAGGGGACGACTACTCCTGATGGCAGCATGCATTGCGATCACTTCCTGCAACAAAGGACACGTGGTTCCGTGCAAGGGAGGGACAAGGATTTGGACAGCATGAGATGTGTCATATGAAGGTTTTGCAGACGCTCACTTCCATGTTGCATGCCAACCTGACTATCGGTCATTGTTCTTTCCTTGCCCTCTCCCACCAGCTCCAGAACGGGCTCCTCAATGGGAGTGAGGGGACACAGCTCGGGGACCCCACCACCAGTTTTCTACCGCTCCCGGCGGTTATGGGCCCTTTTATCCTGCAGTGACAGAAGGTAGGATTGAAAGTCTGATGGCTGGAAGGGCCGGGGATTTGGGGGTGGGGGCGATTGGGTGGCTTCTGTTGTGACTGTGCCTCGGCAGGCAAGGGTTGTAACAGGTGGTGCCAAAGGGGTTGGAGGTAGGGGGTTGAATGCTGGAAGGTCGCAGGGTGTCAGGAGGTGGATTGACATGGACTTTGCAGGCGCTGCAGTCGGGACTGATTTCCGGATGGGATGAATACTCACTCTTCCTGCCCGAAGGAGGTCATTCATCTTCTGCCGGCATGGTCGCCAGTCCTCAGTGCACGGGCACTGACAACAGCCACCACCGCCTCCCAGCCACATTGCTGGCCCTACCCCTGGTCGTCACCCATCTGGGGGAAAAATATGGCCTGCCTCTCCTGGACAGCATCCAGCAGATGGTCCAGCTCCCACTCTGAACCGTGGCGCTGCTCTTTCTGGTGCCACCTTCCTGGTGTGACTGCCTGTGAGTCCAGCATTAGCGTTAATATGCAGCTCTTCCTTGTTAACGCTGTACATCTGCGGCCACTTTGGGCGAGTCACACACCTAGAGGACCCATTCCAATGGGAATTGCCTGACGGCTCTATCATTGTACTGTGTCGAAAAATTGTGGTCCGTGGCTCACCAATAAAACAATGCGAATGACTCCTCTTTTCTCGCTTGTTCGACACTTAGAATTTGCTTGGAAAGACAGTGCCCTGTGTTCGGAAGTGACCATCTTGCTTCCCTTCTACTGCTTCAAACTGCACATGTGTTTTCTGTTCTTTATTTTAGGCAAATATGACAGATTATCACCAACCCTCCCCTCCAAGCCACTCCTTCAGGGCAGTTGTAACATGTTTTGGCACCTCCGATGGGATGGCTTTGCGCATTGCTGGATGACACCTGCAGGGATGAGTAGCAGTACCTGTCCAGTGACGAATAAGATTCCTTCAAGGTAGGGTGCGAGTGGTAGTGACAGAGAATGGTACATTCTGAGGTAATAAGTCTGTGGTGAGAGTGATCAATCACAGAGCACAAAGGGAGTCCCCAGTTAGACTGGAAGTCTAAAAGCCTCAAACGCCATGGTCAATTCACTTTTCGAGGCCTACCAGAAGGCCATTTCTCTAGTACATCATGTGGAACTGAAGGAATTTCTTTGGATATGTCAGCATGAACTAGCCAATGCTAATGAAATGAAGGGACACATAGATTGTTTGGTGCTGCTAAGGAGAATCTCGCAGCATTTAAATGGAGAAGGGATGGAGAAAATGGAAGATCAGCGGATTTTGGTTTTCAAGGAGGTAAAACCTCTCAGTCTTACTGCAGCAAATGGGTCAGATATCCAATTTGATGCATGGATTGATGTCCTCTTCCAGTTGCTATCAAAGCCTGTTTTCAAGATCATCACCCCAAATTCTGACCCAGATCATCAAGAACTTCCCCATTATCAGCGACAGTGTAATGGGACTGCTAGGTTGGCACTTCCAGGTTGGCACTGCCAGGGAACAGGGCCTACAGGGAGCAGGGCCTACAGAGGCTGGCCTACAGATGGCAGGGCATGTAGTTGACCCCTTAGCAGGGGAGGGGTCGCTTCACTTGGGGGAGGCGATGGAGGGGGGTTGCCGATGCCCAAAACACTGGAGATTAGGGGTTCGCGGGGTCCTATGCTGGCAATAATAGATGAAGGGAGGCTTTAATGTGGTTTTGAGATCGACCTCTATGAAGCCAGATTTGCCAGCTTTTTGCCTCGTTCCTCATAATGATGCAAAACATCCCTCCTTTTTTAAATTGTGGGAAGTGTGGGAAGATCTGGATAGAAAACCTGCCTGTTTCTTTGGGGAGAAACATGCTGATTTTCAGTCTATAACCTGACACTTTGCCATTTTTTGGGAAAATTCCACAATTGTTATGCACCCAATGTCTGTCATCACCTCTCAAAAATGTGCATTTTGAATGGGAGAGAGCAGAGAAGTCAAATTAAGTCTTCCTTCCAACTCCATCCTCCATGCTTTCAGAGTGTTAATGATTTTTGGATTCTTGCATTTGTCAGGCACAGTCTTGAAATCCTTAGAGCTTGTAAGGAGTAGTCAGACCGGCCAGCTTTAATATCAAGCCAAATGGCGGTTGAGGTCCCCTCTTACCCACTCTTGTACAAACCTAAGATGAGAGGCTAATAATGTTAGGGCTCTGGACCAGAAACCCAAATTATATTCGGGAGCCAGACTAGATCCCAACATGTTTTCTATTTTGGCATAAATGTGAGAATAGGGTGCTTCACTTCAGGAGTAATTCCACTGACAAATTGGGGATCATTTGTAGAAAAACAGACTTTATTTAATAACTCAATTTAAGTTTAATTCTAACAAAATGAAGCAGCTTAACTCTTAACAGTTGTACAATAGTTAAAAAACAAAGGAAACAACTTTAATTTCTATTCATCACTATTTTAGTTCCAAAGAAGCAGCATTCTCTTACATACTTAAAATTCCATGTTAAGTACCGTTAACAACCATAAATATACTTACTATAAGGGGTGCGTAGTCAGTCTTGAAGCTTTCAGAGAGAGATTTTGAGTTTCAGAGAAACTTGCAGACCTCTGTTTTTAAACAAACCCCAGCCAGAACTGAAAGCTGTTGTTCTGCTACAAACCTAGTTCCTCCCATTAACTACATTATCACATGACCCTGTCAATCAACCTAACGTAAACCCCAGGGGTAATCTTCATCTATAAACAAAAATCTATTCGCTCTCTACTCAGTAAACACCACACAGTTAAAATGAATAATTATCCTGCTCGGAGTTGTATTCCTTTCGTAAATACAGACTACCTGTAGCATAAAGTGCATTGGCTATGCTAAATTGCCCCTTAGTGTCCCAGGATGCGTAGGTTAGAGGGATTAGCGGGGTAAATATGTGGGATTACGGGGATAGGTCTGTGTGAGACTGTTGTCGGTGCAGACTAGATGGGCCAAATGGCTTACTTTTGCACTGCAGGGTTTCTATGAAAGCTGAATTTTAAATATTCCCCTTAGACAGTAAAAAAATATATATTTATATCAATAGCAACTACTATCATCACAACTGATACATCTTAACATTCAATACCCTTACATCCCCCTTTGAACTATGAAGCTGCAATTTGGTCAATCTTAAGTGAGGCCTCTTTTAAAGGTGTTAAACGCCCCATTAATTTCCTTCAGGACCTTAGCAGAAAGCAAGATTAGTAACATCTGTAAAGGATACAACAACTTAGGCAGCACATTAATCTTGATCAGTGCTATCCTGCCCAGTCATAGTATCAGTAAGGATGACCAACAATGTAGGTCCCACTTAATATATGCAAGTAAGGGGGTGATGTTTTGTCTTATGTAACTGTTGGAATTAGGGAGTAAAACTAACTTTATAGCCTGAAGAGGAGCCAACGCTGCTCACAATATCAATTATAGCAAGAACAGAGACATTTGTCTCAAACATGATTAACAACATATCATCCGCATACAACATTATCTTATATTCTTTCCACCACTAGACAACCCAAATACTGAAGAATTATGTCTAATTTCCTCTGCCAGGGGCTCAATAGCTGTTGCAAACAATAACGGGGATAACGGGCAACCCTGCTGAGTCCCTCGCTGAAGACTAAAATTATCAGATCTACAGCTGTTAGTGTGAATTGCTGCCAGTGGATTTTTCTAAAGCACCTGAATCCAATTAACAAACTCCCTCTCCCTCCCAGCCCAAATCTTTGCTGCATTTAGAATGAATAATTCCACTCCACCCAGTCAGAAACTTTCTCTGCGTCTAATAAGATCACTAAGCTATCTATCACCTGCTTTTGGAAGACCTGAATAATATTCAATAACCTCCCAACATTGTTACACGAATTCCAGCCCTTTATAAACCGAGTCTGATCACCCTGGTTAATCAAGGGGAGGATATTTTCTAGACACAAAGCCAGTATTTTAGACAATTTCAAATCTACATTTAAGAGTGTAATTGGCCCATAGGATGTACATTCCTTGGGATTCTTTGACAAAGGGTCATCTGGACTCAAAACGTCAGCTCTTTTCTCTCCTTACAGATGCTGCCAGACCTGCTGAGCTTTTTCAGTGTTTTCTCTTTTGGCCTTAGGATTCTTGCCCGCCTTCAAAATTAAGGAAATATTTGCTTCTCAAAGTGACTGAGGCAGCTGACCTGCTTCGTATGAATGGTTATACATACCAATCAGTGGATCTATTAAGTATTAAAATTCCTTCTGAAATTCACTCCCAAAACCATCAGGCCCTCAAGCCTTACCAGACTGAAGATCCCACAAAAGAAACACTTTTCGAAATGGGAGCATTTAGGGTCGACCTTTGGTCTTCAGAAATTATGGGAGTTTAAAGAATAAAAATGCTTCGTACGTACTAGTGCATCCCCAGGCTGATCTTTTTTATATAATTTGGCATTGAAGCTTTTAAATGCCGAATTAATATCCTCCATCTTAATCATCCTAATACCGAATGTAGCACAGAGGAAATAGTCCTAGAATCCACCTTCTTAGTAAGGAGAGCCAAATATCTACTCAGTTTACTTCCAAACTTATATAGTTTTTGTTTGGCAAACTTTATACTCCTCTTCAGCTCTCTCATCAGGCTTTTGTAATAGTTGGTATGGTGCTTCAGAAGTATTAACAGGAAGTTGGAATAGGTTGGAGGAGGTAAAGATCACTCAGTTGGGCAGCACGGTAGCACAGTGGTTAGCACTGCTGCCTCACAGCACCAGGGACCTTGGTTCAATTCCCGGCTTGGGTCACTGTCTGTGTGGAGTCTGATGTTCTTCCCATGTCTGCATGGGTTTCCTCTGGGTGCTCTGGTTTCCTCCCACAGTCCAAAGATGTGTTGGTTAGGTACATTGGCCATACTAAATTTTCCCTCAGTGTACCCGAACAGACGCCGGAGTGTGGCGACTAGGGGATTTTCACAGTAACTTCATTGCAGTGTGAATATAAGCCTACTTGTGACTAATAAATAAATAATAAACAGTAACTGAAGAAAACTTTTGGAGTATTGATGGCAGCACTAATTAATAGGAGAAATGTTGGATTGTTAACAATGGCATTCAGTAACAGCAGCAGAGCACGTTGGAATATTCGGTGCAGCACTCACTAAAACTAAGGTAAAGCAAAACACCGCAGATGCTGGAATCTGAAACAAAAATAGAAAATGCTGGAAAAACTCAACAGGTCTGATAGCATCTGTGGAGAGAGAATAGAGCCAATATTTCAAGTCAGGATGATCCTTAAACATTGGCTCTATTCTCTCTCCACAAATGCTGTCAGACCTGCTGAGATTTTCCAGCATTTTCTGTTTTTGATTCACTTAAACCAGCAGCAAATGCAGAAGCATTAATGACAGCTTTCTGTTTCAGCAGAGAAGGTTGAATATTAATGACAGCACTCAGTAACAGCTGTAGAGAAATCTGGAGTATTAATTATGACATTCTGTAACAGCAGAGAAGATTGAATATTAATGATAGCACTCAGTAACAGCAGCTGCTAATGTTGGAGCATTGACACAATTGTTGTGCAACAGCAGCAGAGAACATTGGGGGATTAAAGGCAGCAATAAAAACATAGAAGGTTGATGTATTAATGACTGCATTGTTGATACCAGCAGAGAATATTGGAATATTCATGACAACAGTCATCAACAGCAGCAGAGAACTTTGAAGTTTTAAGGCAGCAATCACTTCCCTGTTTGCCCCCATAAGTCTAGGCTCCCTTGTCTATCAAAATTCTACTGAACTGAGTCCTTAATATATTCAATGACCCAGCCTCCACTGTTTTCTGAAGAGGATAGGTTGAGGGAGCTTGGTCTCTTCTCCCTGGAGAGACGAAGGATGAGAGGTGACCTGATAGAGGTTTACAAGATGTTGAGAGGTCTGGATAGGGTAGACTCTCAGAGGCTATTTCCAAGGGCTGAAATGGTTGCTACGAGAGGACACAGGTTTAAGGTGCTGGGGGGTAGGTACAGAGGAGATGTCAGGGGTAAGTTTTTCACTCAGAGGGTGGTGGGTGAGTGGAATCGGCTGACGTCGGTGGTGGTGGAGGCAAACTCGTTGGGGTCTTTTAAGAGACTTCTGGATGAGTACATGGGATTTAATGGGATTGAGGGCTATAGATAGGCCTAGAGGTGGGGATGTGATCGGTGCAACTTGTGGGCCGAAGGGCCTGTTTGTGCTGTGGCTTTCTATGTTCTATGTTCTATAAGAGAATTTCACAGAGGAATGAACCTCTGAGAGAAAAGAAATTCTCCTCAACTTCATTTTAAAAGGAAGACCTCTTTTTAGCACTCAGTAACAGCAGAAAATATTGGCGTATTGATGACAACAGTACAGAACAGTGAGCATTTTGGAGTATTAATGACAGCACCCGGTGACAACAGCAGAAAATGGTAAGGTACTGAACAGAGTAACAGCAGCAATAAATGTTGGCGTATTCATGACAGCATGTCATAGAATATTAGAAAAGAATGATAGCAATCAGGAACAGTAGCAGAGAATGGTGAAGTTTAAATGGAAGTGCCCAGTAACAACAGAGATTGATGGTGTATTAATGGCAGCTGTCTCTAGCTGTAGCAGAGATTATTGGAATATTACATGACAGACATCAGTAGTAACAGAGAATACCGGGAAAATTAAGGACAGCTGCTGTTACTGAGTGCTATCATTAATATTATCTCAGTAACAGCAGAGAATGTTGGAATATTAATGACTACTCAGTAACAATTAAGATGCATTAGTGACAGTAACAACAGAGAATCTTATTGCATTTGAAACAACAGAGAATGCTTGAGTATCAACATTCAACAATTCATTTTGCCAGAAAAGACTGAGAAAGAACCTGATGAAGTAGAATAAAGACAAGCAGAAAGGGAAGCAGTCACTTCCAACAGCGGCTGCATTATATGCTGGAGAGCGGCAGGACTTGTTCAGACAGGGAGTGCAGCATTGCTCTGTGAAACAACGGACTATATGTAAAATGAAGGAAATATTTTCCTCGGGGAAAAATTAGCCTCAGGTAATTGCATAATCAAAGACAACTTAACCTCCCACTTTACACTTGATGCAGCGAGTGTGGGAGTGGAAAATCAGTGCCCAATTCACCATCAGCCAATGTGCACTATTGCTGCAGACTAGTCTCACCACTGCCACCCCACCCCACAACCTACCTATAACTGTATTACTGGTCCAACTTTATGTTCTGGGTGTTTAATTTCAGTTTATTTGACATAAATATCAAAAGCCAAAGAAACCCATCTCCCTGTTAGCAGGTAATTCGGAAGTTGCAGTAAACAATTGTTCTTGAAAGGACAAGTCAGCGCAAAATAATTTACACTGATGAAATCATGTTGTCACACCCATTTACCAGAAGGTGCCCCACCTAAGTGAGTGGAATACATGACTCTGCTTTTCCATCTCATTTCCTTGCTACCACAGCATAAATTTCATAAATGTAAATGCTTCTGATGCCGAGTAAATTGCCCCTTTTAAGCTAATGAAACCTTTGACAGTATTGACACATTGAAAATGTACTGCATTCAAGAGCTGGACGGCCAGCTCCAGCCCTCCGTCAGCACACTAACATTATTCTGCAACTCAGACGGGGCTCCTTCCCTCATAGTAATCGGGTCTATGAAACCATTCTCCTGATGCAGATGTAATGCAGAAGTCTAACAAGTGATTAAGCGTGAAATTGTGTTGGCAGCCCAAGTCCTCAGCAACTCATTATCTCTAGTCAATAAACAAACAGGTCTCCTCGAACTGACCTTCCTACAGCAGGAAAGCTTCACACTAGTTTGCTCTGTGACAGTCCCAAGCTCCTGTAAAGGTCATTGTAATATATGATGCTGTTACTGAATGCTGTCATTAATACCCGACTATATGATGCTGTTACTGAGTGTCATAATACTCCAACAGGATCTACTACTCTTATTCTCTGTTTTGCCCTTTCTGCTCTAACTTTCTCTGCTGCTTCCAGGTATTTCATTAATTCTCCGACATTCTGTGCTGCCTTTGCCAAATGCTGATAGCAAATACGCCAATATTCTCTGCTGTTACTGAGTGCTGCCAGTAATACTCCAATGTTTTCTCTTGTTACTGAGTACTGTCATCAGAACTCTGACATTTTCTGCTATTGCCGAGCGCTGTCGGCAACTTCCTGTGCTGCTGCTTCTGAATGTTGTCATTAATACTCCTGCGTTATCTGCTGTTAATGTGTGCTGTTATTAATGCTCTAATAATCTCCATTGTTACTGAATGACGTCATCAAACTCCAAAGCTCTGCACTGTTAATGAATCCTGTCATTAATATTAAAACATTTTCTGCAATTCTGTACTGTCAATAGTACTCCAATATTATTTGCTGTTACTGGACGCTGTCACTAACACTGCAACGTTTTTGCTGTTGCAACCAGTGCTGTTATTAATATTCGTACATTCTCAGATTATCCTTATATGCTGTCATTAACACTCCAACATGCCCTGCTGTTACTGAATGCTGGCATTAATACCCAATCATTCTCTGCTTTTACTTACTGCTGTTGTTAATACTCCGACACTCTACGCATAACCAGTTACACTCCAATCTTCTTTCTTGTTCGTAGAATCATAGAATCCCTACAGTACAGAAAGAGGCCGTTCGGCCCATTGAGTCTGCACTGACAACAATCCCACCCAGGCCCTATCCCACAACGCCACATATTTACCCCCCTAATCCCTCTTACCTATGCTTCCCGCGACACTAAGGGGCAATTTAACATGGCCAATGCACCTAACCTGCACATCTTTGGACTGTGGGAGGAAACCGGAGCACCCGGAGGAAACCCACGCAAACACGGGAGAATGTGCAAACTCCACACAGACAGCGACCCAAGTTGGGAATCGAACCAGGGTCTCTGGCGCTGTGAAGCAACAGCGCTAACCCCTATGCCACCGTGCTGCCCTTTTTAGTTAGTTAGTGCTGTTTTTTGTACTCTAACATAGTAATGCAATACCCTGTGCTGCATTTTCCTGGTATCATCATTTGATTTGATTTGATTTATTATTGTCACATGTATTAGCTTACAGTGAAAAGTATTGTTTCTTGTGCGCTATACAGACAAAGCATACCATTCATAGAGAAGGAAACGAAAGAGTGCAGAATGTAGTGTTATAGTCATAGCTCGGCTGTAGAGAAAGATCAACTTAATGCAAGATAGGTCCATTCAAAAGTCTGAGGGCAGCAGGGAAGAAGCTGTTCTTGAGTCGGTTGGTACGTGACTTCAGACTTTTGTATCTTTTTCCCGATGAAAGAAGGTGGAAGCGAGAATGTCCGGGGTGTGTGGGGTCCTTAATTATGTTGGCTACTTTGCCGAGGCAATGGGAAGTGTAGACAGAGTCAATGGATGGGAGGGTGGTTTGTGTGGTGGATTGGGCTACGTTCACGACCTTTTGTAGTTTCTTATGGTCTTGGGTAGAGCAGGAGCCATACTAAGCTGTGATACAACCAGAAAGAATGCTTCCTATGGTGCATCTGTAAAAGTTGGTGAGAGTCGTAGCCGACATGCCAAATTTCCTTAGTCTTCTGAGAAAGTAGAGGCTTGGTGGGCTTTCTTAACTATAGTGTTGGCATGGGGGTACCAGGACAAGTAGTTGGCGATCTTTTAGGTAGTTGGACACCTAAAAACTTGAAGCTCTCAGCCCTTTCTACTTCGTCCCCGTTGATTAATATTTAATACTCATTAATACTCATTAATACTTCTACAGTCTTCTGCTGTTTTGTGAGTTCTATTGTTCATACCCCAACTTTCACTTCTGTTATGGAGTGTTATTCACTCCCCAACATTTTCTGCTTTTACTAAGTGCTGTTATTAATGCTCCAAAATTTACCTACCTTTTTAAATGCTATCATTGATACTCCAACATTCTCTGCTGTGACTGAATGCTCTGTCATTTATGCACCAACATCCGCTGCGGCTATTAGTGAGTGTTTCCTTTACTCATCCAACATCCCCTGCTGTTACTGACTGCTGCCAGTAATATTCCAAAGTTCACTGTTGTTAGTGAATGCTATCATTAGTATTTCAATATTCTCTGCTGTTATTTAGTGCTGTCATTATTATTCTGATTGCAGATTGTGGGCATTGTTCGCTAGAGCAGCATTTATTGCCCAACCATAATTGCCCTTGAATGATGCGCTGCTTTCTTGAATTGCTGTGGACTATTTGTTGTAGGAACACCCAGAGTGCTGTTAGAAAGGGAGTGGCAGGATTTTGACCCAACGACAGTGAAAGAATGGCGATGTAGTTCCAATGAGGCATGTGATTTGAAGGAGAACTTGCAAGTGGCGGTGTTCCCCTGCATCTGCAGCCCTTGTCCTTGTAGGTGGTAGTGGTTATGAAATGGAAGGTACTGTTGAATGAACTTGGTGAGTTGCTGCAGTGAATCTCGTAGATGGTGCACACTGTTTCCATGGTGTGTCGTGATGGAGAGAGTGAATGTTGAAGGTGGTTGATGGGGTGCCAGGCAAGAGGGCTGTTTTGTCCTGAATGATGTTGGGCTTCTTGAAGTGTCGTTGGAGATACACTTGTCCACATAATTGCTGCCGTGATTGTTTGTTGTTGTGAATATGCCAACATTTCTCCAAGGCTCCCTGCGGCTGCTACTGAGTGCTATATTTAATATTCCAATACTTTCCACTATTACTGGGTGCTGCCATTAACACACCAAAATTGTCTAATTTTTAAATGTTGTAATTTTTAAATGTTGTAATTAATGTTCCAAAAATTTTGTTTGCTACTGATTGACATCCTTCATATTCTTTGATTGTCTGCTGCTATTTCATACTATTGTTAATGCCCCAATATTCTCTGCTGCTGTTACTGGAAGCATACAAACATAGAAAATAGGAGCAGGAGTAGGCCACTTGGCCCTTTGAGCTTGCTTCGCCATTCGATATGATCATGTCTGACCCTTTATCGCAACACCAGACCTCTGTGCTCTCCCCATACCTTTTGACACCTTCTGATTCTAGAAATCTATCTATTTCCTTCCTAAATGTATGCAGTGACATTGGCCTCCACAGTCATTTTTGGTAGAGAATTCCACAGGTTCAGCACCAGCTGAGTGAAGACATTCCTCCTCATCTCAATCCTCAATGGCCTATCCCAAATCCTGAGAGTATCCCCAGCCAGAAAAATAACATCCAGTCTCTCCACTCCAGTCCTGTCAGAATTTGATATGTTGAAATTTGATCCCCTCTTATTCTTCTAAATTCCAGTGAATACTGACCCTGTCGACCTACTGTCTCATCCAAAAACCCTGCCAACCCAGGAATAGTCTGGTGAACATTTGCTGTCTCCCTCTATGGCAAGTATATCTTTTCTTAGATAAGTAAACCAAAATTGCACAAATACTCCAGGTGGTGTCTCACCAAGACCCTGTGCAGTTGCAGTAAGACATTCCTGCTCCTGTACTCAAGACCTCTTGCAATGAAGGTCAACATACCATTTGCCTTCCTAACTGCTTGAACAAAGAACAAAGAAAAGTACAGCACAGGAACAGGCCCTTCGGCCCTCCAAGCCGAACATGATGCCATAACTAAACTAAAAAAAACCTTCAGCCCTTGGTCCGTATCCTCCTATTTCCTCTCTATTCATGTACGTATCTAGATGCCTCTTAAATGTTACTGATGTGCCTGCTTCCACCACCTCCTCGAGTAGTGCGTTCCAGGCACCCTCAATGAAAGCCAGACTCAGAGTAGGTAGTAAAAGTCTTTTGAGAGTCGGGTACTGAATGACACCAGGAGGCCCACAAAGACCAGGAGGGCAAGAAAAGACTCCAGGAAGGCTTCGAAAGATCCTGAAAGACTAAAGGAAGACCTGAAAGCAAGATTTAGTTGCATCCCATCCTTTTGTACTGTAATGAGAAGTTCCTTGAAAGTTTTAACAATAAACTACAGTTTAAACAATAAAGCTGTAATCAGTCAGAAAGTAAGACAAGCCACAGCAGAACAAGTAGTAAGAGTGAAGAAAAAAAGTTGGATAAAATTCACTGAAAACTACAGCAAATCGAAAATGAGGTAAAAGTTTGTGACCCGTAATCTAAATGAAAAGCTACCCAGCTACATTAAAGCTAAGTAAAGATAAAAACAAGCACTATGAAAAAGGTGGAAGTTGCTAAAAAATCTATTTGAGCCAGTAAGAAATAGTATAACATTCACCAACAAGCGGTGAAGGAACTGTAGAGCATGAAGATGTGAATAAAAGGTAAAAAAGGGTTGATCGAAAAAGGACAAGCAGAATTCAGCAACAGAGATCATAGAATGGAACTTGAGAAAAGTCAGGGAAATCCCATGTAATGGATGCTATCAGTTTTGTGATTGGTGAGAGAACTGCTCGTCTCAGAGTGAAGCACTTCAAGGATTTGATCCATGGCGCTCATGCAGGACATCTTATAGCATCTACTGCAAGAGTCATCATACTGTTGCAGCAAGACTATCATTCACCAGAGCCACTATTGGGAATCTTTTAGTGATCCAATTGAATGATCAAACGACCAGTCGTGTGGAATACACAAATAAGCTGAGGAAATTGGCATTCTGCAGAGAGACAGAAACTGTCTGGTGTTTAGGGTGCTGTAGAGGACATATCAATGGACAAATTCCATGGGAGGTCTTGCTGCAATTGTACAAGGTACTGGTGAGGCCGCAACTGGAGTACTGTGTGCAATTTTGGTCCCCTTATTTGCGGAAGGATATATTGGCCTTGGAGGGAGTACAGAGAAGGTTCACCAGGTTGATACCGGAGATGAGGGGGTTAGCTTATGAGGAGAGATTGAGTAGATTGGGCCTGTACTCGTTGGAGTTTAGAAGGCTGAGGGGAGATCTTATAGAGACATATAAGATATGAAGGGGCTAGACAGGGTAGAGGCAGAGAGATTCTTTCCACTTAGAAAGGAAACAAGAACTAGAGGACACAGCCTCAAAATAAGGGGGAGTCAGTTTAGGACAAAGTTGAGGAGGAACTTCTTCTCTCAGAGGATAGTGAATCTCTGGAATTCTCTGCCCATTGAAGCAGTGGAGGCTACCTCGTTAAATATGTTTAAGTCACAGGTAGATAAATTTTTAACCATTAAGGGAATTAAGGGTTATGGGAAGTGGGCGGGTAAGTGGAACTAAACCACTATCAGATCAGCCATGATCTTATTGAATGGCGGGGCAGGCTCAAGGGGCCAGATGGCCTACTCCTGCTCCTATTTCTTATGTTCTTATGTTCTTAATTCAAAAAGAGAACGCAACTGTTGGAAAAATGTTAGCGATTCAGGAGAATTGTCTAATAAATATTTCAAGAAGGAAAAAATTATGAACTTAGAAGTAGAGTTCAATGCAACAACAACAAAAGGAACACGACAGTTGTCTGAAAATATACAAATTATAAGAAAGGAGAGATCGTTTTCAAATGTTGTTTGAAGAGAATGATGGATTCACCTTGGAAGAAACTCTTAAAACGGATAAACTAAATGGATTGTTAAAGCACATGCATTGAATAAAGAACTACTCAGGTCCAACCAGAAGATTGGTTGATACAGAAGACAAAAGGAAGAGATTGGAAAATGAAGCCACCCAGTTGTAGACATTGTGCTAGAGAGAACTAGACAAGCAGCAATTCAGGCAGAAAAGGAAACTGAGGTTACATGCCAGAACATGATTGCTGAAATTGTCACACCAATAGAAATGCACAATAACTGATATGATAACATGGTTGGTGGAAAACATGCCAAATAGATGTGCTGAGAAGAAAATAAATTTTATCACATGATCTAAGTACAGAAAGAGAGTACCACAATAATTTCCTTCAGAGGTGACAAACTGAGGCTCTGCAAGAACTGTCAAGACCTAAGACTGTGTTGTGTTATGTTGTGTTGCAATGATGGTGCATTGTAGAGTAAGTTGCTTGACAGAGAAACAGATAAACAGTAGATTGGAGAGTGACACCATGTATATAAAGTATGTAGATTTTGGTCAGTGCACAGTCATAGAGTCATAGAGGTTTACAGCATGGAAACAGGCCCTTCAGCCCAACTTGTCCATGCTGCCCTTTTTTTAACTCCTAAGCTAGTCCCAATTGCCCACGTTTGGCTCATTTTCCTTTATACCCATCTTATCCATGTAACTGTCTAGACGCTTTTTAAAAGACAAAATTGTACCCGCCTCTACTACTACCTCTGGCAGCTTGTTCCAGACACTCACCACCTTCTATGTGAAAAAATTGCCCCTCTGGATCCTTTTGTATCTCTCACCTTTTATTAACAGGGGGTTGGAGTTTAAGAGCCGTGGGGTTATGCTGCAACTGTACAGGACCTTGGTGAGACCGCATTTGGAATATTGCGTGCAGTTCTGGTCACCTCACTATAAGAAGGATGTGGAAGCGCTGGAAAGAGTGCAGAGGAGATTTACCAGGATGCTGCCTGGTTTGGAGTGTCGGTCTTATGAGGAAAGGTTGAGGGAGCTGGGGCTGTTCTCTCTGGAGCGGAGGAGATTGAGGGGAGACTTAATAGAGGTTTATAAAATGATGAAGGGGATAGATCGAGTGAACGTTCAAAGACTATTTCCTTGGGTGAATGGAGCTATTACAAGGGGGCATAACTATAGGGTTCATGGTGGGAGATATAGGAAGGATATCAGAGGTAGGTTCTTCACGCAGAGAGTGGTTGGGGTGTGGAATGGACTGCCTGCAGTGATAGTGGAGTCAGACACTTTAGGATCATTTAAGCGGTTATTGGATAGGCACATGGAGCACACCAGGATGATAGGGAGTGGGATAGCTTGATCTTGGTTTCAGATGAAGGTCGGCACAACATCATGGGCCGAAGGGCCTGTTCTGTGCTGTACTGTTCTATGTTCTATGTTCACCTTAAACCTATGCCCTCTAGTTTTAGACTTCCCTACCTTTGGGAAAAGATACTGACTATCTCGCTGATCTATGCCCCTCATTATTTTATAGACCTCTATAAGATTATCCCTGAGCCTCCGACGCTCCAGAGAAAAAAGTCCCAGTCTATCCAGCCTCTCCTTATAACTCAAAACCATCAAGTCCTGGTAGCATCCTAGTAAATCTTTTCTGCAATCTTTCTAGTTTAGTGATATCCTTTCTATAATGGGGTGACCAGAACTGTACACAGTATTCCAAACGTGGCCTTACCAATGTCTTGTACAACTTCAACAAGACGCCCCAACTCCTGTATTCGACGTTCTGACCAATGAAACCAAGCATGCTGAATGCCTTCTTCACCACTCTGTCCGCCTGTGACTCCACTTTCAAGGAGCTATAAACATGTACCCCTAGATCTCTTTGTTGTATAACTCTCCCCAACATCCTACCAAACTGAGTAAGTCCTGCCCTGGTTCAGTCGACCAAAATGCATCATCTCGCATTTATTTAAATTAAACTCCACCTGCTATTCATCAGCTATAGGAAAGATGTTACTAAACTGGAGAGAATGCAGAAGAGATTTATAAGGATGTTGCCAGGGCTCAAGGGACTGAGTTATGGGGGGAGATTGAACAGGCTAGGACTTTTTTCTTTGGAGCGTAGGAGACTGAGGGGTGATCTTATAGCGGTGTATAAGATCATGAGAGGCATGGTGGGTGGCGGGGGGGGGGGGAATTCTCCCACCCACTGCGCTAATTTTCTAGTATAGCGCAGTGGGAGAATCACGCGGCCGGACATGCGCATGATTCGCGCATGCGTTCCCGCCGCGAGCGCATCTCCCAGCGCCGGATTTCTGGCACCATCAGATTCGCAATGGAAACCGGCGGGAAGACAAGCAAGTTATTTAAATCTTTATTTCAATGTAACTTAACTGTAATTAGCAGGCCCAGGACTGAATTCTCTGGCCCACTAGTATCTCCCACCCCGCCAGAGTGTTTCACTTCTGTGGGGTTTACAGTAGGTCCCCACTTTCAGGGAACTATCAGGATGGCCCCGCAGTCGGGAGCCCCCAGAATGTCGGGCGGTGGTGGGGTTGGAGCCCCCCGGGCATTGGCACCCTGGCAGTGCCAGCCTGTGCCCCCTAACACTGGCCAAGGGGCACCTTGGCACTGCCCATCGTGCCATAGATTCTATGATTCTACTGAGCACTAAGATTATTATTCCAGCATTTTTCCCAGTTACTGATTGTTTTCATTAATAGTTCAATATTCTCTCTTTTGTATGATTGCTGTAATGATAACCCAACACCATGGCTGTTAATGAATGCTGTGATTATTTGTGTTTCACTGAAGCCTGCCATTTACATTCCAATATTCTGTTCTTATTAAGTACTGACAATAACACTCCAACATATTCTGTTGTTACTGAGTGCACCCATTAAAACTCCAGTAATCTCTGCCTTTACTGAGTGCTGTCTTTTTTTTATTCATTCATGGGACATGGGTGTCACTGGTTGGCCAGCATTTATTGTCCATCCTTAATTACCCTTGAGAAGGTGGTGGTGAGCTGCCTTCTTGAAACCCTGCAGTCCGCGTGCTATGGGCTTGCCCACAATGCCATTCGGGAGGGAATTCCAGGATTTTGACCCAGCAATTGTGAAGAAACAGCGATATAATTCCAAGTCAGGATGGTGAGTGGCTTGGAGGGGAACTTGCAGGTGTTGGTGTTCCCATGTATCTGTTGTCCTTGTCCTAGATGGAAGTGGTTGTGGGTTTGGAAGGTGCTGTCTAAGGATCTTTGATGAATTTCTGTAGTGCTTCTTGTAGATAGTACACAGTGCTGCTGCTGAGCGTCAGTGGTGGAGAGAGTGGATATTTGTGGATGTGGTGCCAATCAAGCGACCCACGTTGTTGTAGATGGTGTCAAGCTTCTTAAGTATAGTTGGAACTGTACCCATCCAGGCAACTGGGAAGTATTCCATCACACTCCTGACTTAAGCCTTGTAGATGGTGGACAGGCTTTGGGGGTTCAGGAGGTGAGTTACTCGCCGCAGTATTCCTAACCTCTGACCTGCTCTTGTAGCCACTGAGTTGAGTTTCTGGTCAATGGTAACCCCAAGGATGTTGACAGTGGGGAATTCAGTGATGGTAACACCATTGAATGGCAGGGGTGATGGTTAGATTGTCTCTTATTGGTAATGGTCATTGCATAGCATTTGTGTGGCACGAATGTTACTTGCCACTTGTCAGCCCAAGCCTGGATATTGTCCAGAACTTGTTGCATTTGAACATGTACTGCTTTGGTATCTGAAGAATTTGGGGCGGACTTTGGCACAATGATTAGCACTGCTGCCTCACAGCACCAGGGATCTGGGTTTAATTCCGCCTTTGGGTGACTGTGTGGAGTTTGCACGTTCTCCCCTTGTCTGCCTGGGTTTCCTCCAGGTGCTCCGGTTTCCTCCACAGTCCAAAGATGTGTGAGTTAGGTTGATTGGCCATGGTAAAGTGCCACTTAGTGTCAGGGAGACTATCAGGGAAAATACATGGGGTTATGGGGATAGGGCCTGGGTGGGATTGTGGTCAGTGCAGACTCAATGGGCCAAATGGCCTCCTTCTGCACTGTAAGGTTTCTATGACATTCTATAAGTCATGAATAGCGCTGAACATTGTGCAATCATCGGCGAACTTCTGACCTTATGATGGAGGGAAGTTCATTGGTGAAGCAGCTGAAGGTGGTTGGGCCTTGGACACTACCCTGAGGGACTCTTGAAGCTGAGATGACTAACCCCCCCAACAATCACACCCATCTTCCTATGTGCCAGGTATGACTCCAACCAGTGGAGAATTTGCCCCCTGATACCCATTGGTTCCAGTTGTGCTAGGGCTCCTTGATACTACATTCGGACAAATGTGGCATTGACGTTAAGGGCTGTCACTTTCACTTCACCTCTGGAATTCAGCTCATTTGCTTATTTTTGAACCAAGGTTGCAATGAGGTCAAGAGCTGAGCGACCCTGGCGAAACCCAAACTGGGCGCTACTGAGCAGGTTATTGCTGAGCAGGTGCTGCTTGATAGCACTGTCGATGACCCCTTCCATCACTTTATTGATGATCGAGAGTAAACGGTAATTGGTTGGGTTAGATTTGTCCTGTTTTTTGTGTACAAGATATCTCTGGGTAATTTTCCACATTGTCGGGTAAATGCCAGTGTTGTAACTTGGCTAGAGCTTGGCTAGGGGAGCAGCAATTTCTGCAGCACCAGTTTTCAGTACTGTTGCCAGAATGTTATCAGGGCCCATTGCCTTTGCAATATCCAGTGCCTCCAGCCGCTTCTTGATATCACATGGAGTGAACCGAATTGGCTGGAAATTGGCATCTGAGATGCTGGGGATCAGTCGAGGAGGCCGAGATGGATCATCCACTTGGCAATTCTGGCAGAAGATAGCTGTGAATACTTCAGCCTCGTCTTTTGCACTGATGTGCTAGGCTCCTCCATCATTGAGGATGGGGATATTTGTGGAGCCTCTTCCTCCACCACCGTTCACGACTGGATGTGGACTGCAGAGCTTGGATCTGATATGTTGATTGTGGGATCGCTTAGCTCTGTCTATCACTTGCTGTTTTTGCTGTTTGGCATGCAAGTAGTCCTGTTTGGTAGCTTCACCAGGTTATACCTCATTTTTAGATATGCCTGGTGCTGCTCCTGGCATGCCGTCCTGCACTTTCCATTAATCCAGGGTTGATCCCTTGGCTTGATGGTAATTGTTGAGTGGGGGGGGGGATATGCCGAGCCATGAGGCTGCTGATTGTGCTGGAGTACAGTTTTGCTGCTGTTGATGACCACAGCGCCTCATGGATGCCCAGTCTTGAGATGCTAGATCTGTTCAAAGTCCCATTTCGCACAGTGATATTGCCACACAACACAATGGTGCTTATTTTCAATGCGAAGGCGAGACTTCATCCCCACAAGGACTGTGCGATGGTCACTCTTACTGATACTATCATGGACAGATGCATCAGCAGCCGGCAGATTGGTAAGAATAAGGTCTCTTGTTGGTTCCCTTACACCTGCTGCAGACCCAGTCTAGCGATTATATTATTTAGGACCTGACCAGCTGGATCAGTAGTGCTGCTGCCAAGCCACTCTTGATGGTGGACATTGAAATTCCCCATCCAAAGTACATTTTGCACTCTTGCCACCCTCAGTGCTTCCTCCAAGTGTTCTCCAAGTATGGCCATGTTCCTCCAGTGCTTCTTCCAAGACGGTACATGGTAACCAGTAAGAGGTTTGCTTGCCTATGTTTCACCTTCATGGGACCCGGAGTCAATGTTGAGGACTCCCAGGGCAACTTCCTCCTGCCTGTATACCACTATGCCTCCACCTCTGCTGGGTCTGTCCTGCCGATGGGACAGGATATATCCAGGGATGGTAATGGTGTCTGGCACGCCATCTGTAAGATATGATTCTATGAGAATGACTATGTTAGGCTGCTGCTTGATTCGTCTGTGAGACAGCTCTCCCAATTTTGGCACAAGCCCCACGATGATAGGAAGGAGGACTTTGCAAGGTCGACAGGGCTGTTTGTTTTGCCGTTGTCTTTTCTAAATCGATGTCAGGTCGTCCGTCCGGTTTCATTTCTTTGTTGAGATTTTGTAGCGATTGATGCAACTGAGTGGCTTGCAAGGCTATTTCAGTGGACAGTTGAGAATCAACCTCATTGCTGTGGCTCTGGAGTCACATGTGGACGAGATAGGTAAGGACAGCAGATTTCCTTCCCTCAAGGACATTAGTGAACCAGATGGGTTTTCTGACAATGGACAATGGTTTCATTGTCAAGAGTAAACTCTTAATTCCAGATTATTTTTTGAATGCAAATTCCACCATCTGCCATGGCAGGATTCGAACCCGGGTCACCAGATCATTAGCTGAGTTTTTGGATTGATTTCTGGATGGTCTAGTGATAATACCATTAGGCCATCGCCCATTTTTAAAATTCAATTTTTGCTGCCTGCGACCATTAATATTTCAGCATTCCCTGCCACATTTACAGAATGCTATCATTTATACTTCAGTATATTCCGGTGTTTCTGAACACTGTTGTTAATTAGCCGACATTTTCTGATGTCAGTGATACTCCAACATTCCTTGCTATTACCAACTGCTGTCATTGATGCTCCAACTGCTCTGCAACTACTGGCATTGTCATTACTACAGTCAATAATATTTACTCAATCTCTACATTATTACTGGCTGATTCTGTTTCTCCTGTCATGGTTCCTACTTATTTTACTTTGTGTCATCACTGTCAACTTTGCAGTCTGTTGTACACTTTCAGGTATCCACACCACCAGCAATCACAGTTTTTTACACTACTAGCTGAGCACCTTATGCTGTATCAGCAATGAATATTATGCCATAGACTACCCCATCCCTATATGCTTGAAAAGGCAATTCTGAGTCTTTCATTCACAGGGAGCAAGGTGTCAAAGCAGTGTTTACATTATTTCAATAGTCAAACTGAATCCATAATCAAGCAGGCGCCGTCTCTGCTGTAAGATACAGACATTTGTCACAGATGTGTACTTGATCAGTAAGTTCATTATTTCTAAAATAAATAAAACAATCTAGATTGTGCAGGAGCCCTCCACTGTCTATTTGGGTAGATTCAGTGTTGTGCTTATTCCATTTGCTGGTCATTACCTGGTGTACCGATCTCTGTCTAATCCAGATAATATTTTTACATTTGCATTGAATTATTTTGAATTCAGATTTTTCAAAGGTATTGGTGATTCTGAAATTGAAAATCTCAACATACTAGGTACCATATCTCCCTGATTTTGGTGAAATATTTTGCCTACACTGATATTTAATACATTAGTGAGCAATCCCAGGGTATATTATCCCTTGATTGACAGTGTCTTGTCTCTCATTAGTTCACAGTGAAGAGGTACTGATGGGTGAGTTGGTTTAAATGTCTCAACTGATTACAAACCAGCAACACCCTGAGCTTTGGGATCCTTGCCCCTTTGTTGGGCTGCACCCAGCAATTATTACACTTTCCTATTACAGTTAACACACCGTCCCATTAGCATGATTGAACATGCTACATTGCCACTTACATGTATAGGTTAGGTGGATTAACTATGGTAAATGCGTGGCATTATGGGAATAGGGTGAGGGGTGAGCCTGGGTAAGATGCTCTTTTGGAAAGTCAGCGCACACTCATTGGGTCGAATGGCCTCTTTCAGCACTGGAGGGATTCTATGGGATTACCATCAAGCCAAGGGACCAGTAATGAGGAGGAGAGTATGGCAGTGTTGTGTCTTGCCACACAGTGTGTTTTTAACCATTATACAGTGGACGAAGAACTGCGAGTCGACTTCTTATTAATACAATTGCGTTTATTCATTCACAATTAATATTAGTTACGGTAGTTACTTTTACAGAACAATCGAGATTCAAGCTTAACGCTGGACTTTGACTTAACTTTGAGCTATTGACAAGTACCCAAGCAGATATTGGCCTGTATCCACATGTTGGTCTCTGCAGTCTCCTCGGTATGGTCTGGTCTTTGGTCTGGTCTGATCCTTTTCTTCTGGGTCTGGTCTGTTCTTCCTTCTTCTCTGGATGGTCCAGGGTCATTCTTCATGGTGGTTGATCTCTAGAGTTGCCGCCGCTGGTAGTGTGTTGCGTAGCACTTTTATCCTTTGATCATTTTATGCACTTTAGGGCGGGCCCTCGATCACTACCAATCAATCGATCAGGGTTCAATCACCCTGATCGATGGAGTCCAATCAGGTCCTGCCACACCGATTTCGGGGTGTATACCAAGCAGCCATGCCTGTGGGTGCTGGTCACATATTCTCTCCCAAATAAGGGGTTAACAAGTATGACCAGAGAGTGTCTTTGTCTTCAGGTGGCCTATTTCCTGTGTATTCCTGATGTCTAAGGCTGCGGCCTGCTTGTCTCAGTCCTATATTCATTTAGGGCTGCAGCCTGCTTGTCTGTCTTTACACACACTTGGCCATCCTATCCCATCATGCTTTGCAATCGTCTTCTTTGGTGGCCCGTTTGGCCATAGTAGGATCAGCACCATGCATAAATGAGCTGCCTGCCTGGTGAAGGTGCATCACAGGATAACATATATACTAAAGAGCAGAAGCAGCATACTATAGACAGTAAAGCGATCCCATGACCAATGGATCGGAACAAAACTCTGCAGTCCTGGCACTTCCAGTTATAACTTGCAGTGGGTAATTAAACAATTAATGGAAGAGGAGGCCCAAAATGAGAATGGAACTCAAAACGTCACTGCAAAAGACAATGCTGAAACATTTGCAACCATTTACAGCCACATATGCTGAATGCATTATCTATCTCTGATTTTGCAAGACCCAGGGTCTACAAAACTCGCATGTATTGGCCGGGATTCTCAGATGCTGTTCACCCCACCACTGCTGCCAGTGGGAACGGAGAATTTGGTGCTCAGACAAAACTGTATCCACTGCAGCGGGACAGGAGAATCCCGGTCGTGGGTGAGGTCGGAAAATTCCGGCCATTATCTGCAGATGAGCGAGAACCACGTGTTCAGGGATCTGGTTACTCAGGTGGGTTTTTACAACAATTAACAATGGTCAGCAATAGACCTTTAATTCCGATTTAAAAAAAATTGAATTTAAATTCCACCTGCCATGGTGGGATTTGAACCCAGGTCCCAAGTGTTACACTGGGTCATTTGGACATAACAACATCAAACACGTGCCTGCTAGATATTAAAATTCCTCCTCTTTAACACAGACATTGTGCCCTCATGGCCAGCTCTGGCCTTTGCAAAGTTCAAAATGTACTCAAACCATGAAGCCCTCAAAGGTATGTGTCATTGCTAATAAAGAGAACACTTCAGCTTCAGCAGAACCTTCCTCGGACTGCATTGCTCCGCTCCATATTGTCTAAAACCACGCTGATGTCAGCGGATTTCCCATTGACTGCACCCCATGCCACTGGGAAACCAACGGCAGGGGTGAACCGTCGGCAGGACTAGAAGATCTGCTGACGTGAAAGCTGGAAAATTCCGGCCATTGTTTCATGTGAATCCAGAGTTCAGGATCAAAGTCCAATGATATATTCTTTCAGAAAGTTATCAAAATGAAGTCAGAAGCGGGAGAATTCACTTTTTCTGCAAAGGTGACTTTCCCAATGGGATAGGTACATTGAGATAATTTAGCCTTGTAGGCACTGGTATAGAACTCCCAGTATAAACAGTATAGGTGTAAAGCCCATGTGTTCAAAAACTTGGACACAGCTCTTTTTAACCTGCTTCACGCTAGATGGAAAATGACAATCTGCCCCTCTTAGCTCGATCAGATAATATTACAGGTTCTAGCAGCTTGGGTGGCAGGTGTCTTGTGACATGTTTCCTACTACTACTCCACCCTGCTTTGGGTAAAGATTTATGTTCTTTGTCTGGTTACTTTAGATGGTTATTGCTTCAGCCATTAGTACCTTCTACAAAGGTTTCAGGGTCCTTTTGTGCTCACAAACTGATCATCTCCATTTGCTGGACTGATCTTAGAAATGTAAAGGACCTGTCCAAACAATTCCTTGGCATTTAACCTCTACAGTCACAGAGGGCTTTAGTGCCTCTTTAGAGATAATGGGCTTGATCTTTCCACCCCACTGAGCTGGTGGCGAGGCTGGAAAATAGGGCGAGAGCCAAAAAATTAGATTCGTGCCTGACGTCAAGTGGTTTGATATCTTCCCAGCCACTTTTTCCTGGCGCGAAAAGCTTCATGCCCAAAATGGGCGCAAAGCCTATGAGCACACATTTGATGGATTTCAATATCATTAGCGAGTTCAGCACGGCCGTTTCCCACCTCCCGTACCTTCCCCACCTCTCCGGTGTGACATCATGACAGCACAAATCACAGATGGTCTATAAAAGTCTGGTGCAGCGGTAGCAAAGAGGAGTGAGGAGGTGAGTATCACTGAGCACCAGCCCCCAGAGTGCTGGTGGTGGGGGGTTCTCAGCCGCTGCCATGTTGTGGGGGGTGGGGGGCTTGCATGGGTGCAGGGGTTTAGGGACCTTCTGTATGTCTGGGGGTCCTCAGGTTAGGACCTGACTTGGGGCTTGTGTTGTGCACATTCCTCCGGTCGCTGACCGGCCTCAAGGGGTTTCCCATGAGGTTGATTACCAACACCACAAATATTGCTCTGGTTGCCCTGCCAGCTGTCTGCTGGACAGGCTCCATGGTTTCTCACAGACATTGCATCCCAGGCCCCCCCGAACAGTAACAAGCACCAACCGAGGGTGCTCGGCAGATGTTAGCACAGCTCATCCAACTGCATGGACTCTACAGTGCTGCCCTTGAGGGGAACTCATCCTTTGATAGTCATGAGGCTGCCCCTCCCTCGTCTATCTGAACTGCAAGCCATTCCTGGAAGCCATTGCACCAGACACCCTGGTGGGCAAGAACCGTGTGTTCAGTAATCTGGTTACTCACGTTTGCCACATTCTCCACAAATGGTCTCTGGGACTACGAGGTCATCCATAGCTGGCGTCTTTGAAAGTATGGATTTTGGATTGGGAGCAATAGAGATGGTGATCGTAGTGGCTACTGAGGAGGAGGAGGAGCAGGAGGGAGATGTCCGCACACTGCAAGGTCAGCCTGAGCCAGAGGTTGCTGCAGAAGGACAGGGAGCCACCGGTCTGGGCCAGGCTATGGCAGTGTAGCACCATGTGGGGGAGGCCAGGGGATGGAGGAAACAAATCCAGGTTCTACAGGACCCGCAAGTCCTTCGTTGGCCTGATAGAAGCCACGTGCTGTCGTAGGCTCTGTCAAGGTAAGAAGACAGTGCGACATGTGTGCAACGTCCTCACGGACCTGGCACCCCATGGGACAGGAGGACACTCGCCTCTGGTGGCAGTGAAGGTCACGGCAATCCCAAACCTCTATGCCACTAGGTCCGTCTAGGTCTCCAGCAGGGACATCTGCTGCATCTCCCAGCCCTCCACGCACAAGTGCGTCCATGGGGTGATGGATGCCCTGTTCACTTGTACATTCGTAACTTGCAATTTGATTTATTGTCACATGTATTGTTATACATTGAAAAGTATTGTTTCTTGCACATTATACAAACAAAGCATACTGTTCAGAGAGTACATAGGAGAGAAGGAAAGCTGAGGATGCAGAATGTAGTGTTACAGCCATAGCTAGGGTGTAGAGAAAGATCAACTTTGACATGGGTCAGGCCCAACAGGAAGCCTGGGCTGTAGGGTTCGCTGCCATCGCCAGCATGCACCATGTGCAAGGGGCTGTAGATGGCACACATGTCACCCTTCAGTCCCCACATGGTCAGGCACTGCAGTTCATCAATAAGAATAGGTTCCACTCCCTGAATGTGCAGATTGTCTGTGACCACAGGAAGTACATCATGCATTGGTGTGCACGCCACCTAGGAAGTGTGCATGATAGCTACATCCTCCGGAATTCAGACGTTCTCTTCAAGGACCAGCCCAGGCTGTTGGGATGGTTCGTGGGGGACAAGGGCTACCCCCTGAGGACTTGCCTGATAACACCAGTGTGCGAAGGCCTGAGACCGATGCGGAGACCTGTTGTAATGAGGTTCACACTGCCATCCAGTCCATCGTCGAGCGGTGTCAGGGGGTGGTTCAACATGGACATTCCAGTTGCAGCAGACGGGACTGATATCAGGATGGGATTCATGCCTGAAGGAGATTGTTCATCTTTTTCTGGCACTGGTCGCTGGTCCTCCATGCCAGTGCATGGACACTGATGGCCGCTGCCACTGCCTCCTAGGCCCATCTTGGGGGAAGAATATGGCCTGCCTCTCCTGCACCGCGTCCAGCAAATGGCTCAGCTCCCACTCTGTGAACCATGGCACCGCTCTTTCTGGTGTCATCTTCCTGGCGTGACTGCCTGTGAGTCCATTGTTGGCACTTATATGCAGCTCTCCTTTGTTAACACTGTACCTCTGCAACCACTTTGGTGGGTCCATTCCAGCGAGAATCACCTGACAGCTCTTTCATTGTGCTAAGTGCTGAAAATTGTGGTCCATGGTTTGCCGAAAAAACGGACGTGAATGACTCCTGTTTCCTCGCTCATTTGACACTTAGAATTTGTTTGGAAAGATCGCGCCCAACAAGTTTGCTGCTGTTCTGAAAGTTAGAAATTCCTTTTGTGTGAGTCATAAGCAGTCATGGCTTCAATCATTTTAAAGCCTTTGTCCAGTTTAAAAAATATAATTTCATAAATTAGCCATGCTGATATATATAATTGTATGTAGTGAGGTCTTAGCCCCTGACAATGTTTTTTATAATGAAACTAATTCCCTTGAGATAGATTCATCATTTATCGCATTTGTAGTTTATGGGATTTTGCTGTACACAAATTGAAAAACAGTGACGACACTTCCAATGTGAATCATGGGTTGTAAAGCACTTTGGGACAAGCAGAAAATGTGATTGCATGGTGATAATGCCAGTTGTAATTGTGACTTTATTTTCAATGGCAATTGGGTGGGATTTTCTTGTCCTTTCCCACCATTGGGATCTTCCTGGCCCATCGACAGCGACTCCCCACAATGGGTTCCCTAGCAGCGGAGGTTGCGAACATTGGGAGAACCCATTGATAGCAGTAGGGCCAGAAGATCCTGCTGCTGGCCAATGGTGGGCTGCCTCCGCCGCCGCAATACACACTGCGAGACGAATCCCGCCCATTGAAAGCACTTTGGGATGTTTTATTGGAATAGTGTAGGTTAGATGGGTTTTAGATTGGTTTCACAGGTCGGCGCAACATGGAACAAGTATATTACCTAGTTTATAAGCCAACTTTACTAGAAATCCAGCAACAATAGGAAGGCAGATTATTACTTGAATGGGTGTAAATTGAGAGAGGTGGATACTCAGCAAGACCTTGGTGTCATCGTGCATCAGTCGCTGAAAGTAAGTGTGCAGGTACAGCAGGCAGTAAAGAAGGCAAATGGAGTGTTGGCCTTCATAGCGAGAGAATTTGAGTATAGAGATAGGGATGTTTTGCTTCAATTGTATAGGGCATTGGTGAGGCCATACCTGGAGTATTGTGTGCAGTTTTGGTGTCCTTATCTGCTATAGAGGGAGTACATTGGGATTCTTTGGGAGGCAAGGGATGAGATTGCAGAGCCTTTGGCTTTGATCTTTGGGTCCTCACTGTCCACGGGGATGGTGCCAGAGGACTGGAGAATGGCGAATGTTGTTTCTCTGTTTGAGAAAGGGAATAGAAGTGACCCTGGTAATTATAGACCGGTTAGTCTTTCTTCGGTGGTTGGTAAATTGATGAAAAGGTCCTTAGGGATGGGATTTACGACCATTTAGAAAGATGCGGATTAATCCGGGATAGTCAGCACGGATTCGTGAAGGGCAAGTCGTGCCTCACAAATTTGATAGAATTTTTTGAGGAGGTAACTAAGTGTGTTGATGAAGGTAGGGCAGTTGATGTCATATACATGGACATCAACTTTAGTAAGGCGTTACTAAACCTTAGTGATCATAAAACACTTACAAATGCTCTTTTCATATTACCACTTCAGCAACAAATACACAAAAAGATTAAAGTTCACATGCCTATTCATAACAAGTATTGAGTATTGAGATCACAAGGTTGACCATGGTGTTTATTACAGGTTTCCTATTTACAGAACAGAAATGCAGGCTGGAATTCTCCCATCCCACCCGCCACTGGAAATTTAGCGGGTTGCAGACAATGTAAAACCTCATTGACAGTCAGGCAGGAATTTCCGGCTTTTAGACCAGCGCAGCCGGAGAATTCCACCCGCAATTCCCAGCATCTGGATTTGCAATCAGCCACTGCATAACTGGTGGGTAAACAATTTCAGGAGATAAGAGTTTTCTGAAACACGGACAATCATTTTGAGGGGGGGGGGGGGGGGGGTGTCAATGAATATAAAAGTAACAGAATCGCAGAATTGTTATGGCACGGGAGAGGGCCATTTGGCCCATCGTGTCTGCACCAGCTCTTTAAACGAGCATCATGACTTAATGCTATTTCCCTGCCTTTTCCAAATATCCCTGCAAATGTCTCTAATGTCTAATATTACTCTAATATTACTTGGTCCAAAAGAGAGAGGGGAAAAAGAAAAGGAGAGCACCCAGCTTTCAGTCTGATTCCACTGCTGAAAACTTTCTTGCAATCTTTCTGTAGTATTATACTTTACCTATGTATACTTTCAAAGGGTTTGAGGTGGATCTGACAGTGGAGCCATTCCAGCACTTTGCATTTTAATTTCTCTTCTTTGGACAATGATGAGTTTTAATGGGTCTCTGAATTATAGGAAACATCTTTCTCTTTGCATTCTCCTGTGGGATTATATTTGTCATCTTCACCTTGGAGGTGGCCTTGCATTTTTAAGTAGTTTGTTCTGTCTCATTTCAAATTGCAAAATTTCCAGTCAGTTTGAAAATTACATCTTCAAAATTAAAGGGGCATAGCCTTGTGACAATAGGTCCAAGTTTGGTTGCAATTGTGCAATAGTTCCATCATCAGAAAATTCACTATATATAGTGACCACATAGCCAAGATGCAGATGGGCAATTGGTGCCTATGGAACCTCTACTCTAGTGAGTGAGATACCAGGGAAAGGGAAAAAATGTTGCAAGACTCTCTGAAGATCTTACTGAATATTGTAGAAATACACTAGTTATGGTCCAGCAGGCCCAATGCCTCAGAGAACATAACAACTTGCATCTATATAGTACCTTTAATATCCCAGACACATGAGATATTAGAACAGGTGACTATCAGCTTGTTCAAAGAGGTCAGTTTAAAGGCATGAATTAAAGGAAGGGATAGAAGTAGGAACGGAGAGGCTTTGGAGGAATTCCATGGCTTAGGGCATTGGCAACTGAAGACACAGCTACAAAGGTGAGCAAATAAAATTGGGATGCTCAATAAGCCTGAATTGGAGTTGTGTAGTAATCTCAAATGGTTGTATGATTGGAGAAGGTTACAAAGATAGAGAGGGGCAAGGTCCTGTACGGTTTTGAGTGCAAGGATGAGAATTTTAAAATTGAGTGTTGCCAGACCAGGCGCCAATGTAAGTCGGTGAGTACAGGATTGATTAGTTAGCAGGTTTTGGTGTGAGTCAGAATACAGGCACCAATCTTGGGCAGCATTATATTCATTGTCCCAAGGCTTGCTGTGGGAAAAGCAGCAGCAAATGAACCAAAGATTTAATTGTGCATGGGTCAGCATAGAGTCGCAGTGAGGCGAGGGGTTATCTACTCCTCTCCCAAAGAGGCTGAAGTGTGACAGAGGGTGATGTTAGCACTGACCACTGGACCCTGACTGACATCTTTACCAAACTCCAGCACTGACTGCAGAGAAGCTGGCAAAGCCTCTCAGCCGTCAGCATCAAGAGCCGTTTAACATGTCTGCCCTCTGCCATCAGAGCTCAGTGAAGGCTGGAGGGAAGCTAGGGACCATAACATAATGAAAGAAAGATTTACATTTATGTAGGCCAGAACTTTGCTGCTGTTCATGCCGGTGAGATCTTCTAATCCCTCTGACAATGCACTCCCACTGTGGATTTGCCGGTGGTAAGGAGTGTATGCAACAAGAAACCCCTATGACAACGACCCCTAAGACCAGAAGATCCCGCCGCGGCCAGTGGCAGGTCACCTCTGCCACTGCGCAACACGTGAAGCGTTGCACAAAAAATCCCACCCAGAATGTCTTTCACAATCTCAGGATGTCCTAATGTGCTTCACAATCAATCAAGTGTATTTACTGGTTTGTAATGTAAAAGAAAGCAGTAGTTAATTTGTGCAAGGCAAGACTCCACAATCTGCAATGAGACAAGTAAGTAAATAATTTGTTTTAGTGGGTTTTTTTATAGGATAAATATTGATCAGCATAGAGGAAGAAATTATATTTGGATACCCTGGGGAAAGTGAGTGTGACTGGATGGTAATAGTACATTGTGGGAGAAGGATTCTGTGAGGAAGATTGCATTAACATTCTGCCTTTGACTTTGCTCAGGAACAGTGAAATCTATCTCCTTACTAAACCCCCTCTCTGCCCGAGCTGCAGATTCAGCTCCTACCCATGATCTGTTCCTACACCTCCCTTAAAATCGTACCATTTAGTTTTACTGCCTCTCCTCCTTCTGACTACCAAAATTAATCACTTCATAATTCTCCGCATTAAATTTTGTCTGTCACGTGTCTACCATTTCACCAGCTATGTTCTCCTGAAGTCTATTGCTATCCTGCTCTCAATTTATTACATTTCAGTTTTGTGTCATCTGCAAACTTTGAAATCATTGCCTTGTGTTAGCCAAGGTCATTAATATATATTAAAAAGAGCAGTGCCAGAATTGTACGGCTTGCTACCAGTGTTCCTTTAAAGAGGACAACTAATGTAGAGCAGTCAGCATGAAATTAGAGTTGATCACAACTTGCTAATCTATCAGCATTCTTCAAGGATATATCCTCAGGAAATCCCAAAGCACTTCACCACCAATAAACTATTTTTGAAGTGTAATGCGGGGAACGTGAAAGCCAATTTCCACACCAGATCCTCCAAACAGCAATGTGCTAATGAACAAATAATCTGATTTTGGTGATGTTGGTTGAGGGGTAAATATTGGTCAGGACACAAGGGAGAAAGAACTCCCCTGGCCTTAAACTTAAATGAAGTAAAGTGAATCCAAATGAGTGTGAGATTTAATTCACTTGGATTTTTAGATGTTAAACAATGAAGTTTCAAAGAAGCTAGTTATCCTTGGTAGATTAAATAATGGAATTGAAAGTGCTGATGACTGAAAGGCTGTTAGGCTAATGGGGCTAGTGAATCCCATTGTGTCTGTTTTTGGGCCTTGGATGCTGAGGGGCATCACTTGTATCTTATAATATTTTGGAATATCACATTATGTAGCCAGGTAAAAAATTGTGAAGGAGAGAAATAGTAATGGCGAATAGCTTTATCGTAGATCCGAGTAATATTTTACTTATGTAGAATTTACAGAAACAGGTCATTCGATCCAATTGATCCATGCCAGTGTTTATGTTCGATGTGAGATGAGCCTCCTCTCATTCTACTTCAACTAACCCTTTCTGCATGAGCTTCTATTCCTTTCTCCGTCATGTACTTATTCAGTTTCCATTGGATGCTTCCAGAGTCAAAGTGCATATAGTTTTGAAAGTTCATCATTATGATAAAATGCTCTGTTTTGGTGTTGCCTTGCTGAGCGATGGGAATTCGATAATGAAGGGAAGGTGACACTAATGGGCCTCGGAGTTGGTTTTGGGGGGGGTGTTTCTGAAGCGTGATGTTGAGATGATGATATTTATTATCTTCAGTTTTGTCAGGAAGACAGAAATCTGAATGAAATGGGAAGTAGGGTGGCATGGTGGCACACTGGTTAGCACTATTACCTCACTGCGCCAGGGACGCGGGTTCGATTCTCAATTTAGGTCACTGTTTGTGTGGAGTTTGCACATTCTCACACTGTGTGCGTGGGTTTACTCTGGGTGCTTCGGTTTCTTCCCACACTCCAAAGATGTGCAGGTTAGGTGGATTGGCCATGCTAAATTGCCCCTTAGTGTCAGGGGAACTAGCTAGGGTAAATGAGAATAGAGAATATGAGAATGGGTTATGAGAATAGAGCCTGGGTGGGATTGTGGTTGGTGCAGTTTCGATGGGCCAAATGGGCTCCTTCTACACTGCAGGATTCTATGATTCTATGATAATGCGGAGTGCAGTCAAGGGTTAATCAGGGTACAAGACCTATCCACCTTGCACTGAATTGGTATTGAAATTGTACTTATTATTTTAATATTCAAGTAATGTGACTAATCTGCATGTGTCTTAGATTTTGGCCTGCTTCTATGGGGGTGATTCTCCTAAACAAATTCTAAATGTCGAATTTGCGTGAAAACTGGAGCAAAACACGCTGTTTTTTTCAGTGTGATTTTAGAGAAGAGTCTCTCACACTGTGCAGTGCTGACTGCCCTAGCGTGAATCACACAAAAATTCAGTGGACTGGAGAGGCCGGCAGCATAGCGCTGAACTGCGCATGCGCCAATCTGTCAGCGCTGAGATCGGCGCATGTGCAGTGTTCCGTCTGTCGGCCTCCCGATTGCTGGCCAACTCCACGACCTCACATTGCCGGCCCCCAGCACTCCCCACGCCCTGATCGTTAGCCCCCCAAGCATGCCGGGCCCAGCCTCGCCCCCACTCCTCCCCCCAACACACTGCCCTGATCTCCTGCCACCACACCCACAATTCCCCCCTTCCCCACTGGTAGTTTTGACCCCCTCCCCCCCACAGCACCGACCTCCCCCCCCCCAGCAGGCTGCCCGCCCACCCCTCTGCTCCCCACCCTGATGGCCAGCCCCGATCGCTGGTCTCCCTCCCTCCCCAACCCCATTAGGTCCCGCCCCCATGGCACTGCCCCATGCCCAGTGGGCAGTGCCAAAATGACCCCTGGGCATTGGCACTTTGCCTCTTGGGCAGTGCCAGGGGGTCCAGGCTGACACTGCCAAGGTGCCAATGCCCAGGGGGCACCTGCCCCCTGCCACCCGATCCTCTGGGTGCCCCGATTGCCCCCCCTTTACTCCAATGGGGTAGCGTTGCTAGCTCCGCGCAAGTGGACAGCTATAGTAATCCCCACTAGAGTGAAATACTCCTGGCAGGAAGGAGAGGGCTGCATATATAATGCAGCTCTGCACCTATTTCCAGCGCGGAGCTGATGGCGCCAGAAATCCGGCGCTGGGAGAAACACTCGGGGCTGGACCCCCTATAAATCAGAATAATTTTAGCTCATTCAGACAGTTAGGAAGATGATGGGGCTGAGTGCTGACATCAGTGTTTGTATGGTTGTATGATGTCGTGAAGGGTTTGTCTCTTGTGGATCAGAGTTCAGAAAGAAATTGGTACTGACATACCTGACAGGTCAACAAAAAAGAAATAAATTCAGCCCCTGTGACTTGCTTACTTGACTTGACAAATCCACTTACCAGGCAGTCATCCTGTTCTATCCAGCCTAGTATTTGGAAATGGTGTTGGGCATTGATTTAAAATTTGGTATCAACCAACCCAGTGTTCTAGAATTTGTTGATTAGCCACAAATATGGGTGCAGTGATACTGTTTTAGCCACTGGCACTAATTTTAGTAGAAAAAGTATTGTACAGAATGCAAATACATGTCTTTGTGTGTTTACTTACTGAAGAAGTAATGCTGAATAATTCCTGTTAAGTGATTAAAAAGATAAAACACTCACAATGATCATAAAACACTTACAAATGCTCTTTTCATATTACCACTTCAGAAACAAATACACAAAAAGATTAAAGTTCACATGCCTATTCATAACAAATATTGAGTATTGAGATCACAAGGCTGACCATGGTGTTTATTACAGGTTTCCTATTTACAGAACAGAAATGCAGGCTGGAATTCTCCCATCCCACCCGCCACTGGAAATTTAGCGGGTTGCAGACAATGTAAAACCTCATTGACAGTCAGGCAGGAATTTCCGGCTTTTAGACCAGCGCAGCCGGAGAATTCCACCCGCAATTCCCAGCATCTGGATTTGCAATCAGCCACTGAATAACTGGTGGGTAAACAATTTCAGGAGATAAGAGTTTTCTGAAACACGGACAATCATTTTGAGGGGGGGGGGGGGGGTGTCAATGAATATAAAAGTAACAGAATCGCAGAATTGTTATGGCACGGGAGAGGGCCATTTGGCCCATCGTGTCTGCACCAGCTCTTTAAACGAGCATCATGACTTAATGCTATTTCCCTGCCTTTTCCAAATATCCCTGCAAATGTCTCTAATGTCTAATATTACTCTAATATTACTTGAATGGGTGTAAATTGAGAGAGATGGACACTCAACGAGACCTTGGTGTCCTCGTGCATCAGTCACTGAAAGTAAGCATGCAGGTACAGCAAGCAGTAAAGAAGACAAATGGTACGTTGATCTTCATAGCGAGAGGATTTGAGTATAGAAATAGGAATGTTTTGCTGCAAGTGTATCGGGCATTGGTGAGGCTCTGGAGTATTGTGTGCTGCTTTGGTGTCCTTATCTGAGGAAGGATGTCCTTGCTATAGAGGGAGTACAGCGAAGGCTGATTCCTGGGATGGCAGGTCTGTCATATGAGGATTATATTCACTGGAAATTAGAAGAATGAGAGGGGATCGCATAGAAACTTATAAAATTCTAACAGGGTTAGACAGGGTTGATTCAGAAAGAATGTTCCCAATGGTGGGGGTGTCCAGAACTAGGGGTCATAGTTTGAAAAGGGGTAAACCTTTTAGAACTGAGGTGAGGAGCAATGTTTTCACCCAGAGGGTAGTGAATGTATGGAATTCACTACCACAGAATATAGTTAAGGCCAAAGGGTTGTCTAAATGCAAGAAGAAATTAGATATAGCTCTCGGGACTATAGGGATCAAGGGATATGGGAGGAAGGGGGGTAACAGGATATTGAATTCAATGATCAGCCATGATCAAGATGAATGGCGGAGCAGGCTCAAAGGGCCAAATGATCTACTCCTGCTGCTAGTTTCTATGTTTGTATGTCACCTAATGTCCTCTTGAATGCCTCGATTGAACCTGCCTCCACCACACTTCCAGGTAGAGCCAGATTCCAGATACACCCAGTTTTGTGTGTGAAAAAGATTTTACTCACATCACGTTTGTTTCCTTTGGAAATCACATTAAAACTGTGCCCTATTATTCTTGACCCTTGTATAAACGGAAACAGTTTCTCTCTATCTACTCTGTCCCCTCATGATTTTGAACATCTCTATCAAATCTTCTCTTAGCTTTCCTCTCTGCAATGAGAACAGTCCCAACCTCTCAAGTCTATCATCATAACTGAAGTTTCTCATCCTGGGACCATTCTTGTAAACCTTTTCTGCATTATCTCTGATACATTCACATTCTTCCTATGGTGTGGGCACCAGAAATGTACACAGTACTCCAGGTAACGTCAAACTAATGTCTTGTATTAGTTCAGAAAAACCTCCTTGCTCTTGTACTCTATGCCCCTATTAATGAAGCCCAGAATACCAAGTGCTTTATTAACTGCTCTCCCCACCTTCCTGCCACCTTCAAGGATCGATGCACACATAGGGCTAAGTGTTACCAAAAAATGGCAGAGTGTTGTTTCCGGTGAGAAAACCACATGCTCCTCTCCAAAGAAGCAGGTCAGTTTTCTCTCCAGATGTTACAACATCTGCCCCCAAAAATTAAGGGGGCCTGTTTCACACTGTCACATAGAGGGGCGGGGCCTAAATATGCCAGCAAACCCGGCTGCACAGAGATTGGGGGTGCTGTCTTTAAAGGGGACCCTGATCATAATCTGTATAATCCACTCCCCAACCCACACAGAGGCCTCCCCACCCCACGCTGCCCCACCTCCAATCGGAGGCGGCCCAATCACCCATCCCCATCCCAACCATCGGCTGGCCTCCTTCTCCCCCGCTTGATCATTGGCCCCTTCTCTCCCCCCACCTCCGACCATCAGCCCCTTCACCCATGCCCCACAGTCTACCCCCTCCACAATCGTTGGCCCCTTGGCCCCACCCCCAACAGTCTGAGCCCACCTCCAGCATCTCTACCCCCTCCCCCGTCCTGCCTCCCACCACCTCATCCCCAATGGCCATTGCGGCATCCCCAACTCCTCCTTCTGTTCCCTGCCACCATTACATCCAAATGAATCTCCCACCTGCCCCATGAGGCTCCCACTGGGACCCATCCCTTGGCACTGGTTTGCACTGCCACCTATCTGTCCATTCCACCAACGTGTCTATGTCCTTTTGAAGTCTTACACTCCTCCTCGCAGTCTGACACCTATGTCAGACTCCTATTGATCGATCTTGGCTCAGACTTCAACACCATTATTCTGATGAAACTCATCTCCAAACTCCATGACCTGGGCCTCGGCTCCTCCTTCTGCAACTGGATCTTGAACTTCCTAACCCACAGACCACAATCAGTAAGGAGAGGCAACAACATCTCCCCCATGATCATCCTGAACACCGGTGCCCCATAAGGCTGTGTTCTCAGCCCCCTACTATATTCCTTATACACCTATGACTGTGTGGCGAAATACCCCTCCAATTCGATTTTCAAGTTTGCTGATGACACCACTGTAGTGAGTCGGATCTCGAACAATGACGAGACAGAGGAACAGGAATGAGATGGAGAACTGGTGCGATGACAATAATCTCTCCTTCAATGTCAACAAAACGAAGGGGATAGTCATCAACTTCAGGAAGCGTAGTGGAGAACATGCCCTGTCTACATCAATGGGGATGAATTAGAAATGGTCGAGACCTTCAAGTTTTTAGGTGTCCAGATCACCAACAGCTGTCCTGGTTCCCCATGCTGACACTATAATTAAGAAAGCTTATCAATGCCTCTACTTTCTCAGAAGATTAAGGAAAGTTGGCATGTCTGCTACGACTCTCACCAACCTTTAGAGATGCACCATCGAAAGCATTCTTTCTGGTTATATCACAGCTTGGTATGGCTCCTGCTCTGCCCAATCCCGCAAGAAACTTCAAAAGGTCGTAAATGTAGCTCAATCCATGACGCAAACCAGCCTCCCATCCATTGACTCTGTCTACACTTCCCACTGCCTCGGAAAAGCAGCCAGCATAATTAAGGACCCAACACACCCCGGACATACGCTCTTGCATTTTCTTCTGTCTGGAAAAAGATGCAAAAGTCTGAGGTCACGTACCAACCGACTCAAGAACAGCTTCTTCCCTGCTGCCATCAGACTTTTGAATGGATCTACCTTGCAGTAAGTTGATCTTTCTCTACACCCTCGCTGTGACTGGAACACTACATTCTGCACTCTCACCTGCTTTGTCTGTACAGCGCGCAAGAAACAATACTTTTCACTGTACACTAATACACGTGACAATAATAAATCAAATCAAATCAAAGTTTAAAATATTTCCAAGTTTTGAATCATCCACAAACTTTGTAATTGTCCCCCACACACGAAGATCTAGATTATTAATATATATCAGGAATAGCAAGAGTCCCAATACCAATCCCTGGAGAACACCACTACAAATCTTTCTCCAGCCTTAAAAATATTCATTGACCGTTACTCTCTGCTTCCTATTACTCAGCTAATCTTGTATCCACGTTGCCACGGTCCCTTTAATTCCATGAGCAATGACTTTAGTCACAAGTCTGTTGTGTGACTGTTTCAAATACCTTTTGAATGTCCATGTACACAACAACAACGGCATACCCTCATTGTCCTTGTCTGCAACTTTCCCCAAAAACTCCAGCAATTTAGTTAAACACAATTTCCCATTTAGAAATCCATGCTGGCTCTTCCTAATCAACCCACATCTTTCCATGTGATGACTAATTCTATCCCGAATACTTGTTTCGAGAAGCGCCTCCACCACTGATGTTAAACTGACTGGTCTGTAATTGCTAAGGCTATTCGTGAAGTTACTGTGAAATTCCCCTAGTCGCCACAGTCTGGCGCCTGTCCGGGTCAATGCACCTATCCAGCACGTCTTTCAGAATGTGGAAGGAAACCGGAGCACCTGGAGGAAACCCATGCAGACATGGGGAGAACGTGCAAACTCCAGACAGTGACCCAAGCTGGGAATCGAACCCGGGTTCCTGACGCTGTGAAGCAGCAGTGCTAACCACCGTGCCACCCATATGGCCATTATGGCCGGTGCCCCTGCAATTTCCACTTCCTTAAATATCCTTGAAGAAGACTCTAATAGACTAAAAGCAAGCAAATGTACTTCCTATAAGATGAGAAAACTGTATTGGGTCTGACGAAAGATCACTGATTGAAACATTAACCCTGTTTCTCTCACCACAGATGCTCCCTCAGCTACTGAGTGTTTCCAATATTTTCTGTTTTTTATTTCAGATTTCTAGCATTTGTAGTATTTTGCTCTCATATTGCCATTAACCTGACCTCAACCATGGAATCAATAATTGGAGACAGAATGAAAGAGGAATGGTTTCAAAATTGCACAACCTTTGTTAAAGTTGTTCAGGTAGAATTTACTTTGCCGAAATGGTATGGCTGCTGTCATTTCCCTTGTTACTTTTGCACAGGTTCTCTTACACTCTTGTTTCCCATTATTGAGGTGACATGTCAAACTGATGGGAGGAAGGCTTATAATGGTGAAGGTAAAGGACCACATGAGTGACAACATGACGAAGGCCTGTAGGTTTCAAAAGTGAAAAATCGATGTGTATTTGAAACTAACTCAAAAGGAATGTTGGAGAAGTTAGCCTCAAAGCAACATTGAGAGATTTGAGTTACGTTATTTTTAATTATTTCACTGAACGTGGGCATAGCTGGTTAGGCCAATATTTTAATGCCATCCCTAATTGCCCTTGAGAAGGTGATGAGTTTCTTCTTGAACCGCTGCAGTCGCAGTGGTGTATGTTGTGGTGCTGTAAGGGAGGGAATTCCAGGATTTTGACCCAGTGACAGTGAAGGAACGGCGATATATTTCCAAGTCAGGATGGTGTGTGGCTTGAGGGAAAAATTGCAGGTCGTGATGTTTTCATGTATCTGCTGCCAATTTCTTTCAGATGGTAGAGATCTTGGGTTTGGAAGGTGCTGTTGAAGAAGCCTCGGTGAATTCCTGCAGTGCATCATGTACACACGCCTGCCATTGTGCATTGTGGTGAAGGGTGTGAATATTTGTGAATGGGGTGCCAATCAAATGGTTACTTTGTCTTAGGTGATGTTGAGCTTCTTGAGTGCTGTTGGAGCTTCAGTCATCCAGGCAATTGGGGAATATTCATGACTTGTGCCTTGTATATGGTGGACAGGCTTTGGGGAATCAGGAGGTGAGTTGCTCTCAAAGGAAATCTTAACCTCTAGCCTGCTCTTGTAGCCACAGTATTTACTTGGCCAGTGCAGGTCAGTTTCTGGTCAATGTTGATAGTAAGCAATCAGCAATGGTAATGCCATTGAATGTCAAGGGGGCGATGCTTGGATTCCCTCTTGTTGAAGATGGTCATTGCCTGGCACTAACAGCTCAAGCTTGAATGTTGTCCAGAACTTGTTGCCTTTCAGCATGGACTGCTTCAGTATTTGAGGAGTTCACAAGTGCTGGATATTGTGCATTCGTCAGTGAACATCCCCACTTCTGACCTTATAATAGAGGGAAAGTCAGGAACTCCTGCACTGATGTCCTGGAGCCAAGATGACTGACCTCCAACAACACAACCATCTTCCTTTATATCAGGTTTGACTCCAATCAGGGGAGAGTTTACCCCTGATTCCCATTGACTCCAGTTCTGCTTTACTTTCTTGATGCTGACTCGGTCAAATGCTGCCTCAATGTCAAGGGCAATCACTCTCACCTCACCTCTTGAGTTCAGCTCTTTTGTCCATGCTTAGACTAAGGCCAAAATTTTACAGCTGTTCACGCCGGTGGGAATTTCCCATCCCTCTGCAGTGAACAGAGATTGGTCTGGGTGCCAAATTCTCTGACTTTCTGCAGCGGGAGCGTGGCGTGAATGGCCGGTAAGATCGCGCCCTAAAGCTGTAATGATATCCATGAGTGGCGATGCCGGCGATGGACTGGGGTGGGCACAGTAAGAAGTGTCACAATACCAGGTTAAAGTCCAACACTCACCTGATGAAGGAGCAGCAATCCGAAAGCTCGTGATATCAAATAAACCTGTTGGACTTTAGAACAAAGAACAAAGAAAATTACAGCACAAGAACAGGCCCTTCGGCCCTCCAAGCCTGCACTGACCATGCTGCCCGACTTAACTAAAACCCCCTACCCTTCTGGGGACCATATATTAACATGGTGTTGTGAGACTTCTTACTGTAATGATGTCAGGAGTGAGTGGTCCTGGTGGAACCCAAACTGAGTTTCAGTGAACAGGTTATTGCTGCATAAATGTTGCTTCATACTACTGTCAGCGGCACTTTCCATCACTTTGCTGATGATCGAGAGTAGACTGATGGAACAGTAATAGGCAATGTTGGATTTGCCCAGGACATACCTAGGCAATTTTCTCCATTGCTGGGTAGATGTCAGTGTTGTAGCTGCACTGAAACAGCTTGGCTAAGAGCGCAACAAAGTCTGGAGCACAAGTCTTTAGTAACATTGCCGGAATATTATCAGGGACCATAGCCTTTGCAGTATCCAGAGTCTTCTTGACATCACTGTGGAACCATAGAATCCCTACAGTGCAGTCCCTACAACCCGTTGAGTCTGCACCGACTCTCCGAAAGAGAATCCCACCCAAGCTTCCCCTCCACCCTATCCCCATAACTCCGCACATTTACCATGGCTAATCCCCCTAACCTATACCTTTGGACATTATGGGGGCGGCACTCTGCATGCAAAATTTTGAGCAAGTCTGTTGCTCTCTGCTGAAGTTTCCGGCCAGGGCTTAACGTGCCCAAAAGCAGAGGGAGGTAGTACCAGTAGCAGCGGTCTGACAGAAAAGAGAGAGCTGTCAGGCTACTGCTAGTGCAGGCAGCCTGAAGCAACTACCCACCCCCCCGCCCTGCAATTAGGGGGGCCCACAGCCCGAGATACAGATCCCGCCGACTACCCCCCACCCTCCCTCTGCCACCGATCGCAGACCCGCTGCCCTCTCCCCACTGATCCCTGCAAAGTGGCAGCAGACCCCTCTCCCTCTCTCCTCCCCACCGAACCCTGCAGTGTGGCAGTGGGCCCCCTCCGCCATTAGCCCCTCCTCCATTAGTCCATCCACACTTGCCCCACCCCCCACTGGCCCTGTCCTCATTAGCCCTGCCCCCACTAGACGCACCCTCACTAGCCCTCCCCCATTAGCCCCACCCCTGGCACTGCCCTGTGGGCATTGTCCAGGTGCCAGAGTGGCACGGCCCAAGGGGCACCCCCCTCTTGCCCTCGGCCTCCCAGGCAGCCTCAGTGGCCTCCAGTTCCACCGGCCATGCCAAGTTGACTGCTCCTTGTTCATGGGGAGCATGTCTATTCCTCGCCACCATGAACCTTTCCCAGTCAGTTCATAAAGGGGGCTGAGCCCGGACGATTGAGCACAGGGCTTGCTAAGCAGATGTAAAACAGCATTAAAATAAATTTACATACATTAACCTGCCTATTGCCCATTTTCGGCGGGAGGCTGACTGCACTGGAAATCCGGCACTCGTAAACTGGCACTGGTCGCGAAAACCAGCGCCACTCACGCTAAGCGCTTTACGCCCCACTTCACCACTGCATTGCGCCCGAAAACGGGCACAATGCGATGGTAAAATCGCCCCCTATGGGTAATTTAGCATGGCCAATCCACCTAACCTGCGCATCTTTTTAAAAAATGTATTAGTGTCACAAGTAGGCTTACATTAACACTGCAATGAGGTTACTGTGAAAATCCCTTAGTCGCCACAGTGGGTACACTGAGGGAGAATTTAGCATGGCCAATTCATCTAACCAGCACATCCTTTGGACTGTGGCGGGAAACCGGAGCACCCGGAGGAAACTCACGCAGACACGGGGAGAATGTGCAGACTCCACACAGACAATGACCCAAGCTGGGAAACAAACCTGCATTCCTGGTGCTAACCACTGTGCTGCCATACTGTCATGATGTGGAAATGCTTTTGCTACCAAATAAACCTGTTGGACTTTAACCTGGTGTTGTTAAACTTCTTACTGCCATACTGTGGCAGGATACCGGAGCACCCGGAGGAAACCCACACAGACACGGGGAGAATGTGCAATCTCCACACATACAGTTACCCAAGTCCAGAATCGAACTCAAGTCCCTGGCGCTGTGAGGCAGCATTGCTAACCACTGGGTCATCCTATCACATGGAGTGAATCAAATTGGCTGAAGACTGGTATCTGTGATGTTGCAAACTTGAGAAGGAAACTGAGATGGATCATCCTCTCGGCTCTTCTGGTGGAAGATTGTTGCAAATGCTTCAACCTTGTCTTTTGCACTGATGTGCTGGACTCCCGCATCATTGATGATGAGGATATTTGTGGAACCTCCTCCTCCAGTGAGTTGTTTAATTATCCACCACCAATCACAGCTGAACTGCAGATCTTAGATCCGATCCATTGTTTCTGGGATCAGGTAGTTCTGTCTGTCATATATTGCTGTTTGGCATGCAAGTAGTCCTGTGCTGTAGCTTCACCATGTTGATACCTCATTTTTAGGTATGCCTGATGCTGCTTCTGACATGACCTCCTGCATTCTTTATTGAACCAGGCTGACCCCCCCAGTTTGATGTTAATAGTAGAGTGGGATCTTGATCAATTGGGCCAGTGGGCTGGCGAATGGCAGATGGAGTTTAATTTAGATAAATGTGAGGTGATGCATTTTGATAGATTGAACCAGGGCAGGACTTACTCAGTTAATGGTAGGGCATTGGGGAGAGTTGCAGAACAAAGACATCTAGGGGTACAGGTTCATAGCTCCTTGAAAGTGGAGTCACAGGTGGACAGAGTGGTGAAAAAGGCATTTGGCATGCTTGGTTTCATTGGTCAGAACATTGAATACAGGAGTTGGGACGTCTTGTTGAAGTTGTACAAGACATTGGTAAGGCCACATTTGGAATACTGTGTACCATGCTGGTCACCCTATTATAGAAAGGATATTATTAAACTAGAAAGGGTGCAGAAAAGATTTACCTGGATGCTACCGGGACTTGATGGTTTGAGTTATAAGGAGAGGCTGGATAGACTGAAACAATTTTCTCTGGAGCGTAGGAGGCTGAGGGGTGAGCTTATAGAGGTTTATAAAATAATGAGGGCGCAGATCAGCTAGAAAGTCAATATCTTTTCCCAAAGGTAGGGGAGTCTAAAACTAGAGGGCATAGGTTTAAGGTGAGAGGGGAGAGATACAAAAGTGTCCAGAGGGGCAATTTTTTCACACAGAGGGTGGTGAGTGTCTGGAACAAGCTGCCAGAGGTAGTAGTAGAGGCGGGTACAATTTTGTCTTTTAAAAAAGCATTTAGACAGTTACATGGGTAAGATGAGTATAGAGGGATATGGGCCAAATGCGGGCAATTGGGATTAGCTTAGGGGTTAAAAAACAAAAGTGCGGCATGGACAAGTTGGCCCAAAAGGCCTGTTTCCATGCTGTAAACCTCTATGACTCTGTGACTATATGGCTGAAATGCTTTGCCATGAGGTCAGATTGTGGTTGAATACAATTCTGTTCATCCTGATGTCCCATCGTGCCTCATGGACAGATGCATTTGTGACAGATAGTTTTGTGAGGAAAAGGTCAAGTAAGTTCTTTCCCTCTTAGGTGATTCCCTCAAAACCTGCCGCAGACCCTGTCTGGCAGCTATATTCTTTAGGTTTGGCTGGCTCGGTCAGTGGTAGTGCTACCGAATCATTGTTAGTGATGGATATTGAAGTCCCCCACCCAACATAAACTCTGTCTCAGAGCCACCCTCAGTGCTTCATCCAGCAGGTGTTCAGTATGAAGGAGTACTGATTCATTGGTTGAGAGGGGTGGGGTGAGGAGAAGGGGGCGGTAATTTTTTGGCTTATTTATTACTGTCACAAATAGACTTACATTAACATTGCAATGAAGCTATTGTGAAAATCCCCCAGTCGCCACACTCCGGCACTTGTTCGGGTATACTGAGGGAGAATTTAGCATGGCCAATATACCTAACCAGCACACCCTTCGGACTGTGGGGGGAAATCGGAGCACCTGGAGGAAACCCACTCTGACACGGGGAGAACATGCAGACTCCACACAGACAGTGACCCAAGCTGGGAATCAAACCTGTGTCCTTGGCGCTGAGAGGCAGCAGTGCTACCACTGTGCTGCCGTACCGTGGGAGGAAACCAGAGCACCTGGAGGAAACCCACACAGACATGGGGAGAATGTGCCTCCATGCCGCCAAGTAGTAACCAGCAGGAGGTTTCCTTGCTCATGTTTGACCTGATGCCCTCAGACTTCTTGGGGTCCAGGGTCAATGTTGAGAACTCACAAAGTAACTTCTTCCCGACTGTATACCACCATTTCTCCACCTCTGCTGGGTCAAGGTTAGTCAGACATCATACTCAGGTATGGTAGTGTCTGGGAAATTGTCTGCAAGGTATGATTCCTTAAGTATGACTATATCACGCTGTTGCTGTGGAGCGCCTCTTCCAAATTTGGCACCAGCCTCCAGATATTAGTAAAAAGGATGTTGCAGGGTCGACAGATGTGCTTGCCATTGTCATTTCTATTGCCTGGATTGATCTGTATGGTTGTATTCCCTTCATAGAAATTTGATACAACTGAGTTACTTGCTAGGCCTTTTCAAGGGCATTTTAAAGTTCACCACATTGCTAGGGGTCTGAACTCGAACTTAGGCCAGACCAGATAAGGACGGGAAACTTCCCAAATGGGGCATTATTGACAATTCTACGGCGCAAGGCTGATTATGTCGGAAAAACATTGCCTGAGAGACTCATGATTGGCCGGATGCCGGTCACCAGTCCCGCTACAAGCCCCTCGCTGTTGTCTCCTGGCCTGCTGCGCTACTGAAGCAGCACAGCTGGCTGGGTGAATTGGCCCCCACATCTTGTCTCTTGTCCTCCATCCTGCACATCGAGCCAGTTTTTGTATTTACCAGAGGTTTTTCCTGCTTTGCCTATTATGGCGGCATCCTTCCACACATTGGTCCCTTCAGGCATGTATGTTACCTTTGTGCCCACTTTAGGTAGTTGTCCTTTTGAACAAATAGCATTCATCAGTATTACTTTGTCCATAATCCATCATAAAATCATAGAATCCTACAGTGTTGAAGGAGACCATTTGTCAACTATTATCTGTTCCTCAGAACAACCTCAGAATAACCCAGTGCGTATGTATGTGAGGTGTATGGTGCCTCCTCACTTGCTATATGCTGTTGAGGTCCTGTGAATGTAAGGTCAGTTTCAATCAACCGCGAAGAATCTACCCAAACAATTTGATTGTCGTTGTAATGACTTCAATCAGGCCATTGAGGTTGGCTTATTGGAATATGAACGCCCTGATTAAGGAATCAATTCTTGGGCCAATCAGGGAGTCTTTTCCTTACTTTTAACCGGGAGTGTCAATTCGTCTGGCACTCCCAAAGGTTGGCTGCTGACTGATAGCACTCTGCTGTTGGAATTGTAAATAAAGGGATTTTGGTGAAGGGAATTCTATCTCCGAAGACTTATTACAGTCGTGTTCAGTTATTACTTTCTCATTGCTCCCTATTACCTTGCCAGGCCCTTTCCACTCTTCAGCCTTCCCTTTTACAGGGTGTCATATCTCATTGCTGAAATTGTGCCCCCGATGGCCTTATGGTGCCGTAGGGCTCACCAAATTCTCTCCAAAACCTCAGATTTAATGAAAGTTTTATCTGTTTTATCAGATGAACAGAAAATGTAGAACTCATGCAAGTCCCTTCGAGAAGTGGGGGAGCATCTGATAGCACAGAAGGCAACTTTGGATTTCTTCCATACACCAACTGCACCCACCCTCACAACCATATGCAAAGAGTTCTTTGCATGCACCGCCCATGCCAATGCCATTTTCCAATTTACAACCTGGTTGATCAGCCAGTATTTTATATAACATGTCATCTATTACCACATGGTTTCTTTCACAAAGACCATTACTAAATGGCTCTCAGCTGCAGTATGCATAACTACAATTTCCACACATTTATAGGTATAAATTCTTCATTGACAAATTCCCCACTATTATCTGTCAAGAACTTTGTTGGTGTTCCCATTCCTCCATGACCTTATCAACGTTGGCGCTTTGGTCTTTACTATGTATCACAGTCAATAAGCTAAATCCAGTTGCCATATTTAAGAAGTATAGAATATAAATACCCCTGTCCTTGTCCCAAACTTTCAAATCCATTGCCATTGCATCATTAAATCCCCTGGCTCGTGGCAAGCTCAGAACAGGACACGGTGGTGTCTCACGTTATTTAATGCAGAAGTTGCATTGGACAGTAACATATTCAATAAAGTCACCATATCCTTTCTCAAACAATCCTGTCTCTCAAAGTAGAGTCTTCAGTTTCTGTGACGCTGGATGTGCAAGCTGTCTGGAATTTCAAAATTATCTTCTTTTTGTCCATCAAGTTCTTACCCTCAGTGTTTACCAAAACGTCATGAATTTTTTGAGGAGAAATCTCTGTCTTCCTTGGTAATAAGCAAACACTATAGCTGAATCATTCTTCATATCCAGCGTCATCTGAGCCTTCTTCAGTGCAGATCGACTGAACAATAATGGTATCTCACTAGACACCATATCAGTACTGATAAATAGGTTGATCCCTGCAATCTTACAAGGGAGGACCACCCATTTGGTGGATGTTAATGCATTGTGATCTCTGAACCTGAAGCAGGTAGAGCTTTCATACTCCGTGATCTGTCTCATCAAGAGACTCTCGATAGCAGCTAGGCCAGTCCACACCACACACTGGAGAAATGCAACCATAGTCCAAAACTGCAGCAGTTGAATGAATTCAACATCAATACGCTCATCACTGGATTCAAACTCTCAATTCCTTCATAGCAGTCATCATCTCAGATGAATCTATCTCGTGGATTACATCAAAAACATGGTTTCTTTGCTGTGAGCAGTTTATCACATAATGATATGAGGAATCACATGGAAAACTCCAATGAATCATTCCTCTTTCATTTTTTGGGTTTAAATGCCCATGGTCACCGTCCCAGGAATGCTTTTTGTCCCAACTCTCAAGTTGGCTAGGATTACAACCATTTTGAGAACTCCTGTCATTAACCCCATCTCTATATTGGAATCTTCATCTAATATGTGGTTGACTTTGAAGTTGAGCCACCATTGAATCCTCTATCCTTCAATTCATAGAATCACAGAATCCCCTACAGTGCAGAAGGAGGCTATTTGGCCCATCGAGCCTGCACCAACAACAATCCCACCCAGGCTTCATCCCCGTAACCCCATGTATTTACCCTGATAATCCTCCTGACACTAAGGAGCAATTTAGCATGGCCAATCAACCTAACTCGCACATCTTTGGAGTGTGGGAGGTAACCGAAGCACCCGGAGGAAACCCACACAGATATGAGGAGAATGTGCAAACTCCACACAGACAATGACCCGAATTCGGAATTGAACTCAGGTCCCTGGCGCTGTGAGGCAGCAGTGCTAATATTTTTTAGGTCTGCTGCTATTTGATCTAGAAGAGATACTTCCCTTTGGAATTGAATCCATTAGTAGAAATGTGAGCACAGTCTAATAATTTAAATGCCAATATGGATTCCAGAATTACAAGTTCAAATCGCTGCTGTCTCTTATAATATCTATCAAAATCCATGATATATTCTTCTATGAACTGATCTTCCGTTTTCCTAAACCCTATCAAAGATTGATAGGAAATTATTGATAGGCATTATTCCTACGAAACTCATCTCCAAACTCCATGGCCTGGGGCTCGGCTCCTCCCTCTGCGACTGGAATCTGAACTTCCTAATCCACAATCAGTAAGCATAGGTAACAACACCTCCTCCACAATCATCCTCAACACCGGTGCCCCATAAGGCTGTGTCCTCAGCCCCTTACTATACTCCTTATACACCTATGATTGTGTGGCCAAATTCCCCTCCAACTCGATTTTCAAGTTTGCTGATGACACCAGCGTAGTGGGTCGGAACTCAAACAATAACGAGACAGAGTAACAGGATAAAGATAGAGAATCTGTTGAACTGGTGCAACGACCATAATCTCTCCCTCAATGTCAACAAAATGAAGGAGATAGTCATCGACGTCAGGAAGCGTAGTGGAGAACATGCCCCTGTCTACATCAATGGGGATGAAGTAGAAATGGTCAGGAGCTTTTTAGGTGTCCAGATCACCAACAACTTGTCCTAGTCCCTCTATGCCGGCACAATAGTTAAGAAAGCCCATCAACGCCTCTACTTTTTCATAAGACTAAGGAAATTTGGCATGTCAACTACGACCCTCACCAATTTTTACAGATGCACCATAGAAAGCATTCTTTCTGGTTGTATCACAGCTTGGTATGGCTCCTGCTCTGTCCAAGACCACAGGAAACTACAAAGGGTTGTGAACGAAGCCCAGTCCATCACATAAACCAGCCTCCCAACCGTTGACACTGTCTACACTTCCCACTGCCTCGAAAAAGCAGACATACTCTCTTATACCTTCTTCCATTGAGAAAAAGAGGCAAAAGTCTGAGGTCACGTACCAACTGACTCAAGAACAGCTTCTTCCCTGCTGCCATCAGACTTTTGAATGGACCTACTTTGTATTAAGTTGATTTTTCTCTACACCCTAGCTATGACTGTAACACTACATTCTGCACTCTCTCCTTTCCTTCTCTATGTACAGTATGCTTTGTCTGTATAGCATACAAGAACAATACTTTTCACTGTACACTAATACATGTGACAATAATAAATCAAATCAAATCAAAGATTGTCCAAGCTCCATTTTCTCCTAGCGGATAAATTTTTAAATCGAACATATATATCCAAAAATTGTAACAGGAGGTCCAATCCCTCTTCTTTATTTCGATCAGCCACTTTCCACTCTAAAAACACCTTATTCCTTATCTTACTTTTGGCTGCTTTTTTCTGGGGTATGGAAGTAACCTGGGTCCACTTTTCAATTTCATCCTTCCATTGCTGATATGGCTCAGAGTCAGAAAAAGTTGTTGGACAATCAAAGCTTGCAATTTTAAACATCCTTTGGCCATTCCATAAGTTAAGTTGTCAGCAACAGTACGCTTCTTTTCCCTCAGAGGTTTGAAACAAAAAAGTAATCACATACAGAAGTCAATCACCAAGCATAAAGCCATCCCCTGCTACCATTGTTACTCACAGTAAGTGGTTGTGATGGAAGAATCACTCCAGACTGGTCTTTATCATAGAATCATAGAATCCCTACCGTGCAGAGGGAGGCCATTCAGCCCTTCAAGTCTGCACTGACCACAATCCCACCCAGGCCCTATTTTAGGTTCAAGCTGGTTTATTGTGAGAAATTTCCTCAATGCTACTAACAAGAAGCACTACCTTCAAAATTGTTCAGGCTGTCTTTATAGTTCAATTCCACACACTATGATTCGTAGTATATTGTCACCCTACTCTTGGTACCATCAGCTAATGGGAACGGTTTTTCCTTGTCTACCTTATCCAAACCTATCATAATCTTGTGCACTCCTATCAAATATCCTCTCAAACTCCTCTGGGGAAAGAGAACAGACTCAACTTCCCCAACGTAACCTTGTAACTAAAATCTCTCATCTCTAGACCCATTCTGGTAAATTTCCTCTGCACCTTCCATTGGACCCTCACATAATTCCTTAAGCATGACCAGAATTGGACACAATATTCAAGTTGTGGCGTTGCCCAAGTTTTATAAATGTTCTGCATAATTTCCCTGCTTTTGTACTTAATACTTCTGTTACAGCCTAAGATCTCACATGCTTTGCCAGTCTCCTCCTTCGGGTACCAGGCCCTAAGAGGGCCTTGGTGACAATAGACTTCCATTGAATTATTCCATGGTTATGCTTAGCAAACACTGCAGCAGTTTGTCTTTGTCTTCTGCAGTATGACTTACCAGGAAACTCTCCCACTCTTAACACTTGCAATCTGGCGTATTGGAAGGAGTTAGAGGCTGATAATCAAGATGTTTGGTCACATTATGAAGGACCACCTGTGGCCATAAAGCTCTGGCATTGAACTTGAACCTGGTGCTTCTGGCCCAGAGATAGGGATGCTTCCACCACAAGACCTTCTGCTTGCTTAGTTAACCACACTCTCATATTGCTTCCTTCAAAGATCTCTACAAAAGCATCCAGCTTCCTCTGTCACTCTACACAATTATGAAAACTGTGCCATTAAGTCTATATTGCCTCTTCTGTCTGTTCTGCCACCACCTCACACTTCTCTATTAAATTGCATCTGTCACTTGTTTTGTCATTCTGCTGGCCTATCAATGCTACACTTCATTTGATTTGTACCATAATTATTGTTTGCTGCTCCTCATAGCTTTTTTTGTCATTGGCAAATGTTTAGATTTTATGTTGTATTCTAATATCCAAGTAATTTATATATATCAAAAATGCAGTGGTTTTGTGTTAGCCTTTGAGTCCAATGCATTGGACTTGTTTAAGAATTAGTGGCTGCTGCTTGAGAAGTACTCAAGATGGAATTTTCACCTTTGACAAAGCTGTAGCACTGACAACATCACCTTGGCCAACCAGCTTGTTTCCACTGAAGGGAAATCAGAATGGAGTAGTTGTGTAGTTAACCAAGCTTCACAATGCAGTGCCGCTGTAAGTTGCACCACAGAGGGCTGATATCTTGAGATTGATGCAGTGAATAAGCCAAATTGTGTTCTTGATCTTAACTGATGACTGAATCCATTGTGGGGTGTGATACTGATTACTGAACCCTGTATAGTGTGTGATGCTGATTACTGAATCCAGAGTGGGTGTGTGATACTGATTACTGAATCCAGTGTGGGTGCGTGATACTGATTACTGAATCCAGTGTAGGATATGATGCTGATTACCTGATCCATTGTCAGATGTGATAATGAATCCAATGTGGGATGTGATACTGATTACTGGGGTCCGGTAGTATTCTGAACGGAAGTTATGGTTCATGTTTCCAATCAAACCCATTTGAGTAATTACTTTAATATCTTTTATGCAATCAGGCAGTGTTTCAGAATGTAATTGTTCTTTTTCTCACTCTTGCATGACAAATGTTCATTGATACAGAATGTAGAATTAGGTCAATTTGCAGTAGTTTCAATTTTTCTTTGTTAGTGAGCTGATTATGCAGTGTTTCACCTTGATCACATTGGTGATCGTGCCTTCAACTGTCTCAGCTCGAAGCTTTGGAATTTCCTCCCTGTAGCTCTCTGTCTCCCTACCTTGCTTTCATTCTTTAAGAAACTCCTTCAACCTTACCTCAATCTAGTTTTTCGATATCTGACATATGGGCCGTAACTTCCAAACTCCAGGGCAGTGTAACTGAGGATCATCCCAAAGATGCACTGGGTAGGACTCCACCCCACCCCCCCTCCAAACCTCCCCCAACTGCACTTCCCGGAGGTTCCCAGGTAAGGTTTGGATGGCAATTGCCTGAGCAGTGCAAATTTCAATTGCCCATTCAATTGGGAACCATCTATAAATGAGATTTAAATCATAAACTTTAGATAGTTTTGGTTGTCTTACAGCAACAGTTACCCAGAAAAGGTTAGAATTAAAACCACTTCCAATTTCTGGGTAACTATTGTACACACCCATAACAGAACCCCATGGGACTTCCCCCACATCCCCAAGCATCCCACAAGACACCCCAACTCCTGACAACTCCCCACCCCCATGGGATTGCCCACCTCTCACCCCTAATGGAACACCCCACCACCCTCAAGGCCTGACCCAACACCCCCCTGAGACCCAACCCAACCTGACTTCCCTCCCTTCCCCAAGGCCTGGCATGACACAACACCACCCCTTCTCCCCTCAAAATCTTACCTATCTTTCCTGGCCTGTCAAGGACTTTAAGCTGGTCTGGACATTTAACATACCTGGTTCACAACAGCTGGTGCTGGAAAAAAGGAAACGTGGCCTCCTTACATCTGACTGAGTGGTGCTTGATGCTACGCCCCAAGGACACTGCCTGAATCTCGCCCAGCCTCAGTCGAAAGGTCGGACGGGATGGGATCGAAAGAAATATGAGGTAAAAGACCAGAGCGAAGTGGCGATCTGACTCTGCTACTCCGTGGAGGATCAGGCCCAATCCTTAAGTGACTCAATGGCATACTTTGTTTTATAATGCAGCTTGGGGCATTTTATTATATTAAAAGCACGATGTAAATATAAGTTGTTGTTGGTCATTAGATTATTGAGAAGCTTGGATTTAAGTCTGAGGCGCTCCTCACAAGCTGCAGATAGTGAACAGCACAACTCACTGCAAACTGTTTCATGAGTCGTTCCAATACCTTAAGATGCTTGCAACTGATTATCTCCCAACAACCCAATCAATGGCTGGGATTCTCCCAAAACAATTCCCAGTATTGAATTCACATAAAAACTGGAATCAATGCCATTGGTTTTTTTAGCGGGATTTTCTAAATGAATCTCCCACACTCTCTGCACTGCAGAGCGCACTAGCATAAATCTCATTAAATATCTGGGGGCAGGGCCTATTCCCGCTGGAAAGACCAGCAGCATAACGCTGAGCGGGCCACTCAGGATTGGTGCATGCGCAGTAGGCATTGTCGGCCTCCCAATCGCTGGCCAGCCCCACGAAACCTCATCGCTGGCTTTGTGCCCCCCCCTGATCGCTGGCCCCTGGACACCGAGCCAGCCTCAGCCACCCCTGGTCTGCCTAAATCTCCCCCACTCCCAGTCCAGGGCCCCCCTCCCCCTGCAGTCCCGACCCTCCTGACAGGCTGATTCCCCCCTCTCTCTCTCTCTCGATCGATCTACCCCCCCAGAGGCCCTGCCCCTATAGGCCCTGCCACCCTCTGGTCCCGCCCCTTGGCACTGCCCGATGCCCAGTGGGCAGTGCAAGGTGTCCCCTTGGGCATTGCTACTTTTCCCCTTGGGACGTGCCAGGGGGCCAGGCTGGCACTGCCAAGCTGGCAATGCCCAGGGAGCACCCCCCCCTTGCTGCTGACCTCCTCGTGGACCTCCATGGCCTCCCTTCATGTCCCTTCATGTCCCGAGGCATGGTACATTGGGGAAACCATGCAGACGCTACGACAACGGATGAATGAACACCACTCGACAATCACCAGGCAAGACTGTTCTCTTCCTGTGGGGGAGCACTTCAGCAGTCACGGGCATTCAGCCTTGGATCTTCAGGTAAGCGTTCTCCAAGGCGGCCTTCACGACACACGACAGCGCAGAGTCGCTGAGCAGAAACTGATAGCCAAGTTCCGCACACATGAGGACGGTCTAAACCGGGATGTTGGATTTATGTCACATTATCAGTAACCCCCACAGCTTGCCTCCTGGACTTGCACAATTTCACAAGCTGTACTGTCTGGAGACAATACACATCTCTTTAACTTGTGTTGAATGCTCCCTCCACCCACATTGTCTGTACATTTAAGACCTGGCTGGCTGTAGAGATTTGCATTCTAATCAGTATTCTGTAATTTGATTTCTGTGTCTGTGCCCTGTTTGAGAACAGAGACCACTCCATCTGACGAAGGAGCATTGCTCCGAAAGCTTATGGTATTTGCTACCAAATAAACCTGTTGGACTTTAACCTGGTGTTGTGAGACTTCTTACTCCCTTCACTCCAGCAGGGTCAGGCCACCATCTCCCCGCAAGTGGGGTGCTATTGTAAACCCCGCAGGAGTGACATACTCCTGGCGGGGGGGGGGGGGGGGGGGAGAGGCTAGCGGGCCTGGAAATTTCAGTTCTGGGCCCACTAATCATATTCAAATGGTCATTTAAATCATTTATACAGCTCTGCGCCAATTTCTGGCCTGGAGCTGATGGTGCTGGAAATCCAGTGACCCACTACACAGCCTCCACTTGAGGGCCCCCAACCTGTCTGTATGAGTGTGCAGTATCACACCTCAGCTTGAGTAACATCTTCGAGCAATTAACATTTCATTCTTCATCAATTATTATCAAAACGCTCAGTGGCTTTGTGTCAGTGGCAAAAGAACAGCACTATTGGTTCATTGCACTTAAACATCATCCTCCTCCAACGCCTTTCCACCATTATCGAGCTGGGTGGGACAGCACTTGTTTCTGTTCTTATTTATTTGAGAGTAGAGAGAAAGACACCTGCAGTGGCTTCACTTCCTGCTCCCCCCCTTTATCCCTGTGTCTTCTAAAGATCTAACCTTGACCCCTCCAATTTATCATCTTTATACTGCCCCTTGATGACATCATTAAAAATACGGTGGATGTTCTCAATGTAAGTTGAAGATAGTCAGCTCCAGCTCAGCATCACTTGCCCAATCCATCCGCTGTCTCTAAATTGCCAAACTGCTTCTCCGACATCCAGTTCTGATGGGTAGAAATGTGCTCCAATTCAACCATTAGGCAAATCTTATGTCCTCCTCTGTGGTGAGTTTGACAGTGGGAGGATGACATTTAAACATTTGGGGGGGATGGTCGCATAGCGGTAACATCACTGGATTAATAAACCAGAGACCCAGGCCTCTATTCTGGGGATATGGGTTCAAGCCTAACTATGGAGCCTGATGAAATTAAATTCAATTAATACAGTCTGGAATTTACCATAGAATCCCTACAGTGCAGAATGAAGCCACTTGGTCCATCAAGTCTGCACTGAAAGAGCATCTTACTCAAGGCTCACTCCTCCACCTATCCCCATAATCCCACAATTTACCATGGCTAATCCACCTAATGTACACATTTTTAGACACTAAGGGGCAATTTACCATGGCCAATCCACTTCACCTAATTGAAAGCTGGTCACAGTAATGGTGACCATGAAACTATCAGTGATTGTCATAAAAACCCATCTGGTTCACTGATGTCCTTTAGGGAAGGAAATTTGCCACCTATGCCTGGTCCGGCCTACATGCGACTTCATATCCACAACAATATGGTTGATGCTTAGCTGCCTTCTGAAATGGCCGAGCAAACCACTTAGGTCAAGGGCAATCAGGGATGGGCAACAAATGCTCGCTGTGCTAGCAACATCCCATGAAAGAATGAGCAAATAAAAGGTAAGGGTGGTGGGTGAGGACCCCTGCTGCTTTCCTGCCTCCACCCTGATGAAGTCTCATGATCAGCCTTCCCACTCTGCTGCCAATTGAAATTCCCCTAAGTGGCCAATTAATGACTAATAATGGGCTTTATCCGACAGGCTGGAGGTGGGCTTGCCATGTTGGAAGCATGAAAAGCAAATCTGTGCAGGGTTGCTTGTGGGCTCGTAGGAGGCAGCTGAGGCTCCTTGTTCAAAAGCACTAGTGTCTGATCAGGGATTTGATGTTGAGGGGGAGAAGGAGTGCATACTGAGAACTACCCCCTTGCTGCTGACTTCCTTCCTACCACTCCTCCATGACCTCACATCACAACCCCCCTCCCACCATCACTCACAATTGGCCCAACATCCTGGGCCTTGGGTGGGTGTTGTATCAGCAGCAGCCACTGCCTCCCTATTGGCGCTGCCATTCAGTAGAGCTGCTGGTGAGATTTTTGATCCCAGGGAAAGCCCGCTGTTGGCCTCTCAAGTGCCTGATTGGAACATAATGGGGAGGGCCTTCCTAAAAAGAGCAACATGGATTCTCATCAGCTGTCCAACCTGGCAACTGTCTGAGACTAAACCAGACTGTTCACAAACCTGGTGTCATATTTGACCCTGAGATGAGTTCTTGACCACATATTCATTTCCACACCAATGAAATTGACCAACCCTGCCCCTGCCTCAGTTCATCTGCTGCTAAAGCCTTCATCCACAGCTTTGTTACCTCTAACTTGACTATTCCATGCACTTCTGTTTGGTCTCTTACTTTCTACCCTCCATGAACCCGAGGTCATCAAATGGTCTTCTGCCCATGCCCTAACTCATACCAAATTCCATTTCCCCTCACTCCCCATCTTACTGACTTATATTGACTGCCAGTTAAACAATGCCTTGATTTTACAATTCTCGTTTTCAAATTCCTCCATGTTCTCACCCTTCTTTTATCTCCATAGACTCCTCCAGCTCCATATCCCTCCAAGGCCTCTGCAATCGTCCAATTCCAACCTCTTGAGCATCCCTGATTTTAATTGTTCCACCACAGAAGGACCTATTGCCCTTAACAAAGACATCTATGATTCTCTACCATTGGTGGTCGTACTTTCAGTTGTTGAGGCCTGAAGCTCTGCAATTCACTTGCTAAACAACTCCACCTCTCTATTTCTCTTTACTCCTTCAAGATGTCTCTTAAAGCCCACCACATTGAATAAGCATTTGGTCATCTGCTGTAATATCACTTTGTGGCTTGGTGTCAAATGTTGGTTGGTAATGCTCTTGCGAATCACCTAAGGATATTTTACTGTTCAAGGTGCTATATAAATGCATATTTTTGTTGTAGCTACTCATTCCATGGCTAAATTCTGGCCATTTATCTTTAGCAATTCCTGCTGATTTGCTTTTCAAAATTTTAAAAACTTCCATCAGGTGAAGTTGTCTCCTTTTTCATAGGTTATGTCTGTACATGTAAAAGGGACTGCTGATTATAGCTTTTGTTTTGAGTTCGAGAATTACATTAAGCTGGGAGAACTAAATTCTTCTTTTCAAGACAGAGTGAGGGGTACCTTCTACACACTCGCGAATCAGCAGAAATTGTGACCTATTCCCCTTGTTGATGGGGGGCAAGCATGTGATGTGTATGACAGGTTCTCAGAGGGAATCCCACACAGGGTTCCTCAAGAGTTCCTGACTGTAAACTGCTAGCAAAGCTGTAGTAGGATAGATAGGGCAACATTAGAAAAGGTGGTTGTAAGGACCCATTCGGGATCAAAAATCAGCATCTCAACAAACTTGTTCTTGGCGTAAAGCTCACAGCAGAATAGTCAGTGGAGGCAGAGGAAGACAGTATGAGGCTTTAAGGACCCTCCCAATGTGCTGCAATCTCCCACCTGGTGGTGCCAGGAAGCAGCAGTAACCCACTCCCAAATTTGTATTCTCATTTAATAAAACAAAACAATTAGTTGAGCTTTGAAGGAAACAGACTTGATTCTCACCTGAGTTATGATGACAGAAATGTCAACATTCTAATTAGTGACACTTGAGAGACATAGAGAGGGGTGGTCTTTCCTCGTTCTAATTTGAATTTTTATTTCCAGTTAAAAATTGAATCAGTTGAATTTTGAAAGAAGATTAAAAGTCTCTAATCACCTGTGTTTTGTTAATTAGAGCAATTATATTTCTTACAGCTGGAAAGAGAGAGATTCTGCAAATGACACAGATGTATACATCTAGGGACCACTCATAAAATGCCACGTTCAATGTTTGTCGAGATCCTTTAGAAATATATAAATAAATATTGCCAGATGTGAGATGCTGAATCTGTGCCCCAGCCTGCCCTCTATCCACTGCAGCCAGACCTATTTGCTGCCCTCCAGTACTGTCAAACTCTAGGTTACCCAACTCAAATTATGTCAAAGCCCATGAAATTTCATGAACATTCACAAAGTCATATTATCTCTCTTTAATACCCAAAGACATGTTTTCCCCCAACCAACTAAATCCCATTCCCATCCTGTCCAACTAAACCCCTCTCCCTTCCTTTCTCAATTAAATCCCATTTCCCTGCCAACCCAACTAAACACCATTCCCCTCATCATTCAATTCAACCAAATTCCCCTCCCTTCCCAACTAAACCCAATTTCCCTTCTCAAACTGCAGTGTTAAATATGAGCTTTCAATTGGTGTATTTATGTATTATGACCTTCAAAAGCTGTAAGGGATAAAAATTGAAGACAAAGAAATATAAATGTGTCACTCATTTAATTTTCACAAAATAAAGGACAGGGTTATGGATTTCTGCTTCCAAAGACACAGGCTGCAGTTATGGATTACATCAATTTTGCGAAGGGTAGAATATGGTGGAGTATGTTGGAATAGTCAGGCCTGAAGGTAACAAATGCATGAATGAGGATTTCAACAGCAGATGAGCTGAGGCAGGGGCAAAGTCAGGCAATGTTATGGAGGTGGACTTAGGTAGTCTTTAGCCAATGAAATACTTTAGAGGTGCTGCAACAAATTTGCACAATGCAAATTTCCACAAATATTAATGTGATAATGATCAGATAATCTGTTTTAATCTTGTTATTTGAGGGATAAATATTGGCTATAATATCAGAAGTCCCCCAGCTCACTTGATTCATGCCATGGAATCTTTCATATTCACCTCATAGTGCAGATAGAGTCTTGGGTTAATGTCTTATTCAATAGGAGGCATCTCTGTCATTGCAGCAATCCCTCAATACTGCATCAGAAAGTCAGCCAAGTTTTTAGGCTCATCTTGGAGTATAAAGGGTGAAAGATTATTGATATTACAGGCAGGTATGGCAGGGTTTAGGAGGAATAGACGTATTGCACCTCAGCTAATTTTTTTTTTCCAATTTTCTCCCCTCCTGAAGATATTGAATTGTTGCTGAGTTCAATGTGCATTTCCCAAGTAACCATTGTTCATGTTTAAACCATGAAAAATTGTGGCAACAGATTATTCCGAAACAACTTGTATTTTACAGCGCAGCTTTACATAATAAATGGCCCTTCATGTAAGTGGGAGCAGTTGTTCTTAGCAGTAGGGTTAGAAGAGATGAATAAAAGCCTAGTTGAATAGCTAAGCTTCCAGGAGACTTTTACAGGAAGAACAAAAAGTGACAAGCTGAAGAGCTTCACCGAGGGAGCGCCAGAGAACAGAGCTGGGATGTCTATGAACTGACTGAGGCAGGAGGAGAGAATTACATAGCAAGCCAGACTCTTTCTATTCCATTTTCCTTTCAGTGGTATTCTGTCAATTGATAATCTGCTTTACTGAATTTATTTCAATCTTCTGTTGCAGTAGTCTGACTATGCTGCAGTGTTCTGTCTATAATTATCTCTGACTCTCCTCCAATCTGCCGTCTGCAATAATCTCACTGTATTCCAGTCTATAGCCTGTGATGTTCCCTTTTCTATTCTTTAATCACTGCTGTAATTACATGCTTTACTTCAATCTTAATACTGTAAAACTTCATTCACTGAATCCAATCTCCTGTGTGTAATACTCTCTTGATTGTTACGATCATTTTAGGGACTGCAACATTTAAAGAGAAATCTGAACACTTTGTTTTAACCAACTGAACTATTCCACAAAATTTCTCCTTTCTAAAAAAAAACACAAAGGCCGGAATTCTCAGGTCTCATATGCCCCGCTGCCAGCAAGAACAGAGAATTTGCCACTAAATCTCTGTCCACAGCAGTGCGCCAGAGAATCCCAGCTCCAGGTGAGGTCAGAGAATTCTGACCAAATCTATTGTACATCAAACAAATTAAACAAGCAAATACAATTAATTTAGTACCCTATCCTATACACAAATGCCAGGCCCTTAGGATTACTTTTTACTTTCCCCAAGAATTCTCTTATAGGTTACAATATCTTAAAGCTATTTACTTCTCTTGGGAAAAACCATGGGGGCAATTCTCCCCCAAAAATTCTCAAGTGTTGAATTTGCATAAGAACTGGAGTAAATCACGCTGGTTTTTTCTGACACTGACGGTGGCGGAAATGCGGCTGCTGGAGATGTGTGGAGTCCGTGGCGCCCAGCGGGGAGCCCGCGAAATGGCCTCCGCTAGAGTCTCCCGGCCCGCTGTGCTACAAAAGCAGCGCAGCGGGATGGGAGAATAACACCCCCTCCTATTACTATGCCTCAGTCCTCTTCTTCTGAGCTGCAGCTATTCTCAAAAGTAAAACATTCATTTGGCATCCCTTGGATGCCTCAGTTCCCTTTGTTTGGTGACTTTTCAATTGCAAATCTGTTGGCTGCTTTTTTTGCCACAAGACTCAATAACAACCTCTGTAAATTCTTCCACTTGTTTCAAACTAGGGAATCTTCCAGTTTCTGTCCCCTCAACATTCAAATTGAGGTCAAGCTTCACCCACATTCCACATGGTAAATAATGAAGTCAGTTTTTTAAAACTCTGACTAAAGTGTCTTTATTTACTTTCATTTATCCATCTTTTGTTGATAATTAAAATGTTTACACCTGAGAGCCAGACATGCAAAGACACAATCTAGAACCAATTGCAAGCTCCAAATTTAGCATTTAGAGATCCTTTCAAAAGTCGGAAACCAATGTTGACAGAGATAGGTTCCTACATACGCACTGCAGTTATGTCTATGCCCTGTCCTTCTTTACACTGCTGACAAACACCAGGTGTTGTGTTCTTCCATTTGATGTAAGGGTACCAATCACACCACAAGGATTGGTGAAATAATAGTGTGTGTTCTTTATTTGAAAATAGGACTACATGCAAATAGTGTTAACCACAAGGCAAAGTCTACATGTTTGGCTTCTACCAACTACTGCTGTAGACTGAATCCGTCAAGGGGCTGATATATCAAAATCTGCCTCAATAGTAGTGACTGACAGCAGTTTAAAATATGCAGCCTTAAAAGTACATGTACTTCATATATCTAACAACAGGGAACCCAACTTCACATCCAAACTCTGATTCCAATTCCATATGATGCGAGATCGAAGGACTCCCTCATCTAACCAAATCACAGCAGTCTCATGTAGTACTGTCCAACTCCAAGATTCCTACCACAGTTTGTCAAACCATACAGCATTCCCGAAAGCTGCACAAGCCCAGGATATCTACCAAATATAACTAAAGCTACTCCTATTCCTCCTACCCAGTCTTGCTAATCTATCTCCAATTAGCGCATTTTGTGCACCATTCTGTTGGCGTAGTATTTGAGCATAGTAAGGGATAAAAATTAAAACCATAGATAAAGATATCAGCCATTTGTTTATAGTTTCACAGAAAAATTGGCAGAGTTGTGAAATTAATTAAATCTTCATATCTCTGCAAAAAGCTCCCAAAATGTAATTTAATAAAAAGACTTATTCAATCAGTATGACCAAGGCCCTGATACATTCCTCTGCACAACTGAAATAGCTCTCTTGTTGTGAAACAACAACTCTTTGTGAGTAGCATCCTAGCAAAGCTATTAGAAGTATTTTTAATCACACAATAATGCAAGGTTCACATTGTGTGCTCAGTGCATTATTAATCTCATATAGAACAGATGCTGAAGCAGAAGATATAGTCCAAATCTCAAATGTGAGGTGTTGGAAATGCAGGTAGACTGGGTTGTTGATGCTCACTTGGTGCAGGAAGTTATCATGGTTTCAAACCAGCATTTAGAGGATAATTGCTGACCCATCAGTGAAGATGTGGAGATGCCGGCGTTGGACTGGGGTAAACACAGTAAGAAGTTTAACAACACCAGGTTAAAGTCCAACAGGTTTATTTGGTAGCAAAACCCACACAAGCTTTCGGAGCTCTAAGCCCCTTCTTCAGATGAGTGGGAATTCTGTTCACAAACAGAGCTTATAAAGACACAGACTCAATTTACATGAATAATGGTTGGAATGCGAATACTTACAACTAATCAAGTCTTTAAGAAACGAAACAATGTGAGTGGAGAGAGCATCAAGACAGGCTAAAAAGATGTGTATTGTCTCCAGACAAGACAGCCAGTGAAACTCTGCAGGTCCACGCAACTGTGGGAGTTACAAATAGTGTGACATGAACCCAATATCCCGGTTGAGGCCGTCCTCGTGTGTGCGGAACTTGGCTATCAGTTTCTGCTCAGCGACTCTGCGCTGTCGTGTGTCGCGAAGGCCGCCTTGGAGAACGCTTACCCGAATATCAGAGGCCGAATGCCCGTGACCGCTGAAGTGCTCCCCAACAGGAAGAGAACAGTCTTGCCTGGTGATTGTCGAGCGGAGTTCATTCATCCGTTGTCGCAGCGTCTGCATAGTTTCCCCAATGTACCATGCCTCGGGACATCCTTTCTTGCAGCGTATCAGGTAGACAACGTTGGCCGAATTGCAAGAGTATGTACCGTGTACCTGGTGGATGGTGTTCTCACGTGAGATGATGGCATCTGTGTCGATGATCCGGTACGTCTTGCAGAGGTTGCTGTGGCAGGGTTGTGTGGTGTCATGGTCACTGTTCTCCTGAAGGCTGGGTAGTTTGCTGCGGACAATGGTCTGTTTGAGGTTGTGCGGTTGTTTGAAGGCAAGAAGTGGGGGTGTGGGGATGGCCTTGGCGAGATGTTCGTCTTCATCAATGACATGTTGAAGGCTCCGGAGGAGATGCCGTAGCTTCTCCGCTCCGGGGAAGTACTGGACAACGAAGGGTACTCTGTCCACTGTGTCCCGTGTTTGTCTTCTGAGGAGGTCGGTGCGGTTTTTCGCTGTGGCGCGTTGGAACTGTTGATCAATGAGTCGAGCGCCATATCCTGTTCTTATGAGGGCATCTTTCAGCATCTGGAGGTGTCTGTTGCGATCCTCCTCATCCGAGCAGATCCTGTGTATACGGAGGGCTTGTCCGTAGGGGATGGCTTCTTTAACGTGTTTAGGGTGGAAGCTGGAGAAGTGGAGCATCGTGAGGTTATCCGTGGGCTTGCGGTACAGTGAGGTGCTGAGGTGACCGCCCTTAATGGAGATGCGTGTGTCCAAGAATGCAACCGATTCCGGAGAGTAGTCTATGGTGAGCCTGATGGTGGGATGGAACTTGTTGATGTCATCACAGAGTTGTTTCAGTGATTGTTCACCATGAGTCCAAAGGAAGAAAATGTCATCGATGTATCTAGTGTATAGCATCGGTTGAAGGTCCCGTGCGGTGAAGAAGTCTTGTTCAAACCTGTGCATGAAGATGTTGGCATATTGAGGTGCGAATTTGGTCCCCAGGGCTGTTCCGTGTGTCTGGATGAAGAACTGGTTGTTGAAGGTGAAGATATTGTGGTCCAGGATGACAACGACAGGATGACAGGTGCCATTGTATTTTTTTGTTTAATAAGTGGAAACTTGAATGCCTGTCACACATGAACATGAGCGAACCAGCTCTCATGATGGGCAATACACCACAGGGGAAGGAACTGATTGGCAGCCTTTGGTCAGGGCAGATGTTCTTCTTGCCATACTGTATTACAGCCTGTGTAGAGCTGAGAATATGAAAGCTGCAATCTCAACTTTACATTTACTTTTACAGATTTTGTTCATTGTTAGTCTGGGAAGTTAGTGAAATACCACACTTTTATTATTATGTGAACTCAATACCTGTAAGCTAAATGTTGTAATCCACTGTGTTAATCCTTTTGCTGCTATTTATTTTTTTACTGCTAATAAATATGAGTCAGGAGAACAATTTTAATCCAACCCACTCAGCAAGAAATTGATAGGTTGGGCAAAATATTTATTTTACATTCTGTTCAATTTTTCTGTCTGATAGGGTCAATATCAAGTGGGGTAATTCCATGGGTTTTCTGCCTGAAGAGACGGGTTAAAATTATCCCAAATAGACCTTGTGGTTTTGGCTATAATCCAACAGAATGATTAGAAAATATATTATTATTTTGTTCAAAGAACAAGACGAAGCAAGAAAAAATGACTTACACTCACAATAAAGCCTTTCACAACCTCAGCATATCCCAAAGTACTTTACAACCAAAAATGCTTCACTCAAGTATAGTCACTCTTTAATGTAGGAAGTGTGGAAGCTAAAATGCAACAGGACATAGTGGATTTAGTAATGAATAATGAGCCAGACTTAATTAATAATTGGAAAAAGTATAGGGACATTTATCACAATATGATCAAATTCAATGTTAGGTTTGAAAAGGAGAAACTTAACACAGATTCTAGACATTGGTAAAATAAACTTTTAACGGGATAAGACAGAGACTGATGACAACAAACTGGTCAAAACAGTTATTGGATAAAACTACAGATGAACAATGAACGATGTTCAAAATAGAATTTAGCTTAATATAGGACCTATACTCCTGGGTGAAAAAGGGGGAAAACATAAAACTAAATGAAATAACATTCAAAAATGCAAAAATAGTATAGATCCAAGGATTCAGGATAAGTGGAAAGAGCAGCAAAAGTAGATAAAAAGAAAATACAAAAAGAAACTTGTGAAAGTTAGCAAGAGTAACACAAAATATGAAGAAAAAATGATAATAATGATAATTTAATAAGAGATGCATATTACATGCAAACAAGGACATTGCAGACTTGTTGAATAATTTCCTATGTCAATTTCCACAGTAGAAGAAGAGTTTAATGTACTTGACGTTCCAGTGAAACTAATAACAAATCAAGAAATAGAACTCACTTAAGGTAACCTAAGCAAGAGCACAGTTTTACAAGAAATAATATCGAGACTGACAAATACTCTGTAACTATGAGTTCCACCCCAGAGTTTTAAAGGAAGTAGGCAAGGGGAAAGTGGCAAGTTGGACCCAAAATAGGTTCGGAGGCAGGAAGGAAAGGGTAACGATTGGCAGACTATTTTTGTGATTGCAAGGCTGTACCTGTGGAGTTCTACAGGGTTCAGTACTAGTGGTATATTTCAATGATTTAGACTACGTTGTAGGGGAGGCATGAAGTTTGAAAATGAAATGAAAATTGGCTGTGTATTTGATATTGAGCATGAAGGTAGTAGACTTCAGGAAGATGTCAATGGGCTGCTAAGGTGGACAGAAAATGATAAATGGAATTCAATCTGGAGAAAGGAAAGGAAGTACTTAATACTCTGAGCAGTGTAGACTGAGCAGTGTCGAGGGACAGAAAGTATGGCTGGAATTCTCCAGCCATTCACACCCTGCCAGCACTATCAGTTAGAACAGAGAATTTGGCGCTCAGCCAAATCTCCATTCACTGCAGCAGGGTTGAAAAACCCCAGCTGCAGGTGAGGTTGGAAAATCTGGCCATATCCACAGATCCCTGAAGCTAGCAGACAGCTTGATAAGGTGGTCAAGAAAGCAAGTTGGATGCTTTCTTTTATTGGCTGAGGTCCCGACTATAAGAGCACAGAGGTTATGCTTGAACTGTCTGAGGCTAAACTAGACTGTCCATAATTTTGATGTCATATTTTACCCCAAGATACTGACCACATATCAGGAGGAGGGGACGATTTTCCAGGAGTGTTAGTGCCACCCGGGATACCTGATGGCCGATGAATCATCGGGCCAAATCGGGAATTGCGCCGGGTGTCAAACCAGTTGCGAGTCTCTTGGCCTGCAATGTCTGGCCAGGTCAGGTTCTCATTGAGAGCGGACGAGAACCAGATTATAACTGATTTAAATACATTTTAATACAATTATTGGCTGATAGATCTGGTCCTGACAATTGTTGACCAAGTGCCATGACTCTGAGGGTGGGCAAGAAGGTAAGTCCAGTCTTGAACTGTGCCCATGGGTTCCACTGTCTCTGCAAGGCTGTAGAGGGGAGACTGTCAAGGGACCTGGGGTTTGGGGTGCTCGGGCTGGGGGGAAGGGGTCTCCCTTGGGGGTCTCCCTTGGGGTGTGGCTGGGGTTTTATTTTTGAGATAGAGGAGACTAAGGAGATTTGATTGACGTACATAAAATAATTAGTGGGCCTTGACAGAGTGGAAATGGAAGGACCTATTTCCAAAAGAATCAACGGGGACATAGATTAAAAGTAATAGGCTGAAGGATTAAAGGGGAGTTGAGGGCAACGTATGTATTTTAACTGGGGATGTAGAGGCAGAAAGCTTCTAAAACATGCAGCGCATGATTATCAATTGGAAGTACCACGATCTACAGGGCTACTGCCAAGGGCTGAAAAATTGATCTCTTTCAGCCGGCAGACATCTGATGGGCTGAATGGACGCATCTTCTATTATTTTCTGTAAATTTATAGCCAATCTCCTCACTTCATTTAGTGAGACCCTCAGAAGGACCATTTATAATTGTTAAATAAGACATCCAAATAAATCAGCCATTGACATATGAGATGAGGATGCAGAATCATTTGGTGTTTTGTTTGCGCTTAAGAGTTTCACAAGTCTGACTTTTGCTGTGGCTCCCTTGGATTTGAAATTGAGCTTAGAGTTATGACAAAACCACACTTAACAAACGTGCCAGATCCTACATGTGAAGACTGTTAAAGTACCAGACTCTTTCTACATGCTTTTGCTTTTTCCTCATCAATGTTTGCCTTCTTAAGAACTGTTCGTAATATTTCAATGTAATTCATTGGCACTCTGGGGCATCATGAGGACATAATAAGGTGCTTTGCAAAAATGCAAGTCTTTCTATAATGGTTTTCTCATCATTTCCAGCATCTACAAGTGAGATAGTGGGCAGCTGGTCACTGGGAAGTATGCAAGGACTGGTATTGGGATAACTCTCTCTCCCTGTGTGGGGAGTTTGCCTTCTAATGATTAGGTGAGGCTTTATATGTGCTAATCTATATCTCTGCTTTATTGTATACAAACATAGAACCCTAGTCTGCTGTGCCACCCTTGCTCCTGCAAGAGGTACAATTTCAGAACTACACCTCATTCTATTTGCATGGGTATGTGTGAAAGATAGAACCATTGAGATACAATTGTCATAGGGAAAACTACAGGCTTGAATCAGTTATATCACATATTGTATGGACATTGTGTGGAACATCCAAATAGTCTTGCGGTAAACTAAACTTTAGGGAAGCAGTTCAGTTACGGGCTTCAATGATTTTTTTCTGTGTTCTGGCTGCAGTAGAGACTGTTAGAATCATAGCCCCATGCTATCATTAAGACTGCATAATTCATAGAAAGCATAGAAAGCAATCTTTCTGGTTGTATCACAGCGTGTTATGGCTCGTGAACGAAGCCCAGTCCATCATACAAACCTGCCTCCCATCCATTGACTCTGTCTACATTTCCCACTGCCTCAGAAAAGCAACCAGTGTGATCAAGGACCCCATGCACCCCGGACATTCTCTCCTCCACCTTCTCCCATTGGGAAAAAGATACAAAAGTTTGAGGACATGTGCCAACCGACTCAAGAACGGCTTCTTCCCTGCTGTCATCAGACTTTTAAATGGACCTACTTTGCATTAAGTTGATCTTTCTCTACACCTTAGCTATGACTGTAACATTACATTCTGCACCCTCTCCTTTCCTTCTCTATATATAGTATGTTTTGTCTGTATAGTGCACAAGAAATAATACTTTTCACTGTACACTAATACATGTGACAATAATAAATCAAATCAAATCAAATCAAATAATCCCAACTTTAGAAGGCCAAACTCTGCCCTGGTCTCAGCTAATCTGCTGCTGAAACCCTCACGAGTGTCTTTGTTGCTATTCCAACTCCTGACTAACCGACCACATTCCATCCTCCATAAAGTCAACCAAAATTCTGCTGTCGTCATCCTTGCTCACACCAAGGACTGTTCACCCATCATCCCTGAACCCGCTGCCCTTCACGGGCTCCAAGATAAGCAGTGCCTCAATTTTAAACTTCTCATCCTTGTTTTCAAATCCCTCCATTGCCTTGGCCCTCCCTATTTTCATGATCTACTTCAGCCCCACACCCATCCGAGATACCTGTGCTTATCTAATTCTGGCCTGAAACCCTGATTTTAATCAGTCCACCATTGGTGACTGTGCATTCAGCTGCCAAGGCCCTCAGATCTGGAGTTCCTTTTCTAATTGTTTCTGCTGCTGTACATTCTTTCATCCTTTAAGACGCTCATTAGGACCTAGGGTGTGATCTTTCCTGCTGTTCACGCCACGCTCTCACTGCACCCAGGTCGGAGAATTTGGCCAAATCTCCATTCACCATGGCAGGACGGAAAAATTCCACTGGCTTGAGTGGTGATAAGATTCTAGCCCTAGTTCTTTGGACAAGGCTTTTGACTAACTCCTTCTATCACCTTGTATGTCAAACTTTGCATTCTAATGCTCCTGTGAAGCACCTTGTGATGTTTTATTAATGGTGCTATATAAACAACTTATTTGATTTAAGAAACTGGACATTTTAAATGTAGACCTGTGAAGTGTTGGGCCCTACATCTCCATTCATGGTCTGCATTCATTGCCCTAGATCTTTCATGTCAATACTACACTGGTTAACATTTTCTTACTGGTTGGCGTGGTTCAGCAAAGAACAATTTAATGCTTTCTCGGAGTATGTATTCATATGCGTCCACCTGTACCAAATGCTAGTCATTGAGATACGTTTTTTGCTCAGGGTGGCACGGTAGAACAGTGGTTAGCACTGCTGCCTCACAGCGCCAAGGACCCGGGTTCGATTCCCGGCTTGGGTCACTGTCTGTGTGGAGTTTGCACGTTCTCCCCGTGTCTGCGTGGGTTTCCTCCGGATGCTCCGGTTTTCTCCCACAGTCCAAAGATGTGTGGGTTAGGTGGATTGACCATGCTAAATGTCAGTGAGACTAGCTAGGGAAATGCATGGGGTTGTGGGGATAGGGCTTGGGTGGGATTGTGGTCGGTGCAGACTCGATGGGCTGAATGGCCTCCTGCACTGTAGGGATTCTATGACTCTTATAGCAGACTTTGTCTGGACCTAATATTCTATATTTTCCCAGATCTGCAAGGAGACAGCTAGCATTGATCCATTCTGCTGTTCCCTGGGGAGTGTGACCATCCCTGTTTTAAATGCTTTCCTTCCTATTCCTCATCCAATGCAGAATCACTTTTAGCACCTGCTTTGTCTGTCATGCAGCATCATTGTCCTCCTCTGCCTTGCATTACTTCAGGGGTTTAAATGGCCGCTTACGGCTGTTAGAAGATTTTGGCTCATGTTATTGATTGTATTGCTCCATCAGATAGTTTTGTGCCACCAAAAGCTCATTTTATTACTGCTTTAGACGACTGTAAAATCTTAAGTTAATGGGCAAATTTGAGCTCTCATAAACTATTCATGATACTCTGTTAACCCTTAAATTGTGTCTAATTTCTCAAATTCTCGTCTTCTATTTAAAACACTTGGGGTGGAATTTTCCTGTCCTGCCCACCATGGGAATCGTAGCGGGTGGGACAGGACCATGCAAAGATCTGTTGACCTTGGGCAGGATTTTCAGGTCTTGGAGCAAGCGCGGCCGGAAAATCCCGCTCTTTGACCGCGATTCTCCCAAATCGGGACTAAGTGTCCACACCAGTGGGAAAACCGCTGGCATTGGCAGCGATCGGCATAACCTATTCACCATATGCTAATAGGCCAACTCTCCACCCATGTGTTTCATGCTGCCTTCCTGACTCACCCGGCGCCTGATTCGCTGCAATTGGGTGTCAGCTGTTAGCCTTTACAGGTGGGAACAGTCTTTAAGTGCTCTTTGCATCAGCACTGCAACAGCCAGGGAGCAGGTCAGAGCCCAGATATCTGGATGCAGAAGTGGGGAGGATGATTGAAGCTGTGGAGGAGAGGAGGGCCACCCTCTTCCTGAGAGTTGGTTGGAGGCTGCCATCAGCTGAGGTCGCTGAAGCATGGGAGGCATCACCAAGGGGACGGGCATCAATGCCGCAAGAAGGTGCTGCAAAGCCGCTTGGTGTAAAGGGGTGGATCAATGTTGCAAACGTGACAAACGGGACTGATGCCAGGACGGGATGGACACTCACCCTTGCTATCTGGCCGAGGTAATTTATTTTCTTCTGGCATTAGTGGATGGTCCCATGTGCCAGTGCACGGGCACTGACTGCCATTGCCACCACCTGTCAGGCTGTGTTGCCATCCCAACCTCTGGCTTGTCGCCTGGTTGGGGGAAGAGAATGTCTCTCTGCCCCTCCACTGCATCTAGCAGATGGCCCAGCTTCTCTCTCTGTGAACCTTGGAGCAGTTCTTCTCAGTGTCAACTTCCTGGCGTGACTGCCTGTGTCTCCATCGTTAGCGCTTATATGCAATGATCCGTTATTTACGTTGTACAGTTGCTGCCACTTTGGGCGAGTCACGCGCCTGGAGTGTTCATTCCCGCAAGAATCGCATCCGGTTCTTTTATTGCACTCTGTGCCCTAAGATTGTGATTCGCAGCTCGCCGAAAAAACCAACACCATTCACTCCCGTTTTCACGTTCGCTCCGCACTTAAAATGTTTTTCGTAAGTTCATGCCCTTAGAATATTTTTGTGAAGATTCCGCCCTTTGCCACTTTTTGGTAAGATTCTGCCTGGAGTGTTTGGTGTGGGTTGGTCTGTTTGCTTTATGGGGGTGTTTAGTTGTGAATTAACTAAATCTAAAAGAAAAGAATGTATATTTTCAATCAATTACAATTACATATTAAACATAGTCGCCAAAATCATGCTCCTGTTCACGCCAGTGGGATCTTATGGTTCCTCCTCCAACACACCCCTGTTGTGGGTTTCCCGGTTGCGAGGCGTGAGTTCAACGAAAAACCCTGTTTTTAGTAGCAGGTCTATAATATCCCATTGCCAGCAAGCGCACGCCATCTCTCACACCGCAGAGAGGGAGAAAAATCCCTCACAGTATGTTGAAACAACAAAGTAATACATATAAAAATCTATTTTAAATACTTTGGGGGGTGTGGTTTCTTATGGATCTCTCACATGTTAAGGGAAAAAATTAGATCAGTACATGAGTGAGACGGGAACAGAAGGACACGCTGAGAGGGCTAGATGAAGTGGGGTATGTGGGATGAGATTTGTGTGGAGAAGAACAGTTGGGCCAGATGGCCTGCTTATATCTGCAAAGTCAGTGCGCTTTTGCTGTGAGTCTGTGAGAACCCATTGATTGAAACATTACTGCAGACTCTCACAAAGCCACCTGCTGTAGAGTGATAATGGGTCGTTGCTCACATACATTCCACTCCCAGTAGACCAGTGAAGTCACACAAACTTATGGTGTAATTGTTGAAACAATTAGTCCATTAAATTTCTGTCTGTAGATAATCAGAAGAGAAAAAAATGTGTTTGCATTTGTGTTCCAAGGTCCCTCCGCTAGTGCTGCTGCACCCCTGCATTTGGTGGGCTGAATTTAATGCCATCCCCCATGGTGGATTTGGTGACAGATGGTGGCCCCCGTCACCTACATTACAAATCGCCCAACACTACTGACAATGATCTAATGTCCCCTTGTGATAGTCAGTGGGCAAATTCACTGGACAGGGCTACCATGTTGTATCAGTGAATACTATTTATACAGACACAACCACACCCCTTTGTACCCCCACCCCTTGCTAAGCTGTTCCAACACAGCTCCATCACTGGCATCTACCGACATTGTGAAAAAGGTATGTCCTGTCCACAAAGTAGGACAAATCCATCCCGGCCAATTATTATTCCATCAGTCTACTTTTGATTAACAGCAAACAAATGGAATGCATCATCAACAGCATAATCAAGCGGTACTTAGGAATACACAGCTCAATTTGGATTCTGCCAGGGAGATTCAGCACCTGACCTCATTCTAGTCTTGGTGCAGGGCTGCAAGAGATGAGGTGAGAGTGATTGCCCTTGATATCAAGGCAGCATTTGACCAAGTATGATGTCAAGGAGCAACTAACTACCTCCTGGCTCCCCAAAGCCTGTCCATACTCTACAAGGCAGAAGTCAGGTATACTATCCACTTGCCTGAATGAGTATAACTGCGCCAGAGAGTCAGGTCTTCAAGCCATGGATTAGCCATGGTAAATGCGCAAGGTTGCAGGGATAGGATGGAAGAGAGGGCCTAGTAGGGATGCTTTTTCGGACAGTCGGTGCAGACTCGATGGGCCTAATGGCCTCTTTTTGCACTGTAGGATTCCATGGTTCTATTATTATAAATCTGTGTTTCCTAAACTTTTATATGTCATAGCACAGTTCTATACCATAAAAAACCTTTGTGGCACTCCTTTTTTCTTGATCTTGTTCCCTTACTGGGAACTTCATTTTTAACTAAGTCTCATCTGTTTTTTTCAACCTCTTCTTGTCTCTCTCATCTCTCCCAGAGTTTTTGCACCCTTTTTGAGTTTTCACTTCTTGTGCAAGGGCATAGGACCTTTGTCTTCAGCTACAAGTCATTTTGGTCATGCGCACGGGCCTGACCAACATAAAAAATCTAAACTGCACAAGGGCAGCTCTTTGCGTGGAAGGCCCAAGATTCGTCAGGTCCTGGAAATGCCAACCATAGAGCTGAAGATGAAGGTTAGTTTGGTTACACAAATTTTGAATCATTTTGAATCCTTTTTTGCAGCACATTTGGGGAGTCTTCATGCTGCACCAGTTGGGAACCACTGTTATAAACCTAACAAATGGTGTGTATTCCTGAATATATTCGCAATGGCAGCATTAGAAAACACAGAGACTGATATTGGTGTAGCAGCTGTGCTTTCTAATTTGATGCTTTTTTTTCCTGAGAGCATTGACTCTTAAATACCAATACCTAGGCACTAGGCATCTTATCGAAAAATGCATTGTTCATCTATGAGACAGGGAGTGTTGACAGAATATTCCACTACAGGAACACCACACTCAAGCATGATCTTGCCTTCACTCCATAGTTAGCACAACCGCACAATCTGGGGATGAAATGATTTTAAGTGAAAACACAAGTTGGACAATAATACATGTTTTCCACCCTTCCCAGTTTTCTTTTGATATAAATGGAAAAGAAAGTAAGACAAAATGGCTGCCAACTTACTCTGGTTTATTTAATATATCTATCAAATGTACCCCGCTGTCAGTGGAAGTCACTGACTAGTAATTAGGAGCCTCATTTACCTTTCCCTTCTGAAGTAAATTTTCAAACCCCATCCTGCCAGAGATTACTTGATGAAGCAAAGATATATCGCTGTTCTATTAACTGGGTGATGCGCGATTAATTCACTCGGGAGGCTGGATCGTACCCAGGAAATAAAGGCTTTTATTAGCAACAAGAATGGAGCATACTGCTTAACAATACAATCCCAGACTAAAGGGTCACTAGAAAGTGCAGTGACCTTTATACTCCTATAGGAAGGCGGAGCCAACCGGAGTGTACCACAGAACAATGCTAACAGGTGGAACACCCCAACCCTAACCCCAACAGTAACAAGAGTAACATATGTACAAGTATCCATAGTGATAACCATCTATAGTTCAGTACCCATAGCGGTAACCATCTATGGTTCACCACATTCACCCCTCCTTTAAAAACAAAGGCCGGTGGGGCAAATAAAACAGTACGAACTGTCCATATATTCACAAGTTCAGTCGTATCGGAGGGCCGCACCGTCTCTGTGACCTCCTCAACACTGGCGGTAGCGCCGGTTCTGGTGACCGTGATGACCCTCTCTCCAAGGCGGTTTCCAGTGACTCCTCCAGTTCCTCATGGACGGGTGGACCTCGAGATGGCGACAATCTCCTGGACTCAGGCAAGCCTCGAGGTGGCGACAATCTCCTGGACTCAGGCAAGCTGTACACGGGAGTAAGAGGATTAAGTGGTGGTCCCGATACTGCCCGCGCCGTGTCAGGAGGGGAGATAAAGGGCAAGGGGTCCCTAACCAGGGGTGCGGGAGCGACGGGGGTTTCCAGGTCCCCTGCAGGCGCCAGATCTCAGATAGAGACCATGTCCTCTCGCCCGTCAGGATATGCTACATAGGCATATTGAGGGTTGGCGTGGAGGAGATGGACCTGTTCAACCAAAGGGTCGGACTTGCGGGCCCTAACATGCCGCCGCAGGAGGACAGGTCCTGAGTCCGTCAACCAAGACGGCAGTGAGGTCCCAGAGGAAGACTTCCTAGGGAAGGTAAACATCCGCTCATGTGGGGTAGCGTTGGTGGCCGTACACAGGAGGGACCGGATTGAATGGAGCGCATCAGAAAGTACCTCTTGCCAATGGGAGACTGGAAGACCCCTAGACCTCAACGCCAGTAAGACAGCCTTCCAGACTGTAGCGTTTTCTCTTTCGACCTGCCCGTTACCCCTGGGGTTGTAACTCGTAATCCTACTTGAGGCAATCCCTTTAGAGAGCAGGTATTGTCTCAAGTCGTCGCTCATAAACGACGAAACCCTATCACTGTGGATATAACTGGGGTAACCGAACAGGCTGAAAAGATCCCGCAAGGCTTTGATAACCGTGGCAGCGGACATGTCTGAACAGGGAATGGCAAAAGGGAATCGGGAGTACTCGTCAACCACGTTGAGGAAGTACACATTCCGATCTGTCGAAGGAAGGGGGCCCTTGAAATCAACACTCAGTCGTTCAAAAGGGCGAGTGGCCTTAATGAGGTGTGCCCTGTCAGGTCGGTAGAAGTGCGGCTTGCATTCAGCACATACCTGGCAGCTTCGAGTTATCGACCTGACATCCTCTACGGAGTAGGGCAGATTCCGGGCCTTTACAAAATGGAAAAGCCGAGTGATCCCCGGATGGCAGAGATCATTGTGGAGGGCCTGTAGCCGGTCCTCCTGCACACTGGCACATGTTCCATGCGACAGGGCATCTGAGGGCTCATTGAGCTTCCCCGGACGGTACATGATATCATAGTTGTAGGTGGAGAGTTCGATTCTCCACCTCAAGATTTTATCATTTTTGACCTTACCACTTAACGTGTTGTTGAACATGAATGCCACGGACCGCTGGTCCGTGAGCAGGGTAAATCGTTTTCCTGCCAAGTAATGGCGCCAATGCCGGACGGCCTTCACAGTGGCCTGAGCCTCTTTTTCCACAGCGGAGGGCCGAATTTCAGGGCCTTGGAGGGTGCGAGAGAAAAAGGCGACGGGCCTGCCCGCCTGGTTAAGTGTGGCGGCCAGGGTGAAATCAGATGCATCACTCTCCACCTGAAAGGGGATGGACTCATCGACATCGTGGCTTTCGCGATGTCAGCTTTTATCCTTTCAAAGGCTAAGCGAGCCTCTGCTGCCAGGGGAAAAGAGGTAGACTTTATGAGCGGACGGGCTTTGTCCGCATAATTGGGAACCCACTGTGCGTAATACGAAAAGAAGCCTCAGCACCTTCTCAGCGCTTTGACGCTAGTGGGTAAGGGAAGTTCAAGGAGGGGACGCATACGGTCTGGATCAGGGCCGAGGACCCCGTTTTCCACCACGTATCCGAGAATTGCTAGGCGGCGCTTGCTGGATACACACTTCTCCCTGTTATAGGTCAGATTCAGGCGAGACGCAGTGCGTAAAAACTTTAGGAGGTTGGCATCGTGGTCCTGCTGGTCATGGCCGCAGATAGTGACGTTGTCCAGGTACGGGAAGGTAGCCCGTAGCCCGTTATGGTCCACCATTCGGTCCATTGCACGCTGGAAGACCGAGACCCCATTAGTGACGCCAAAGGGGACCCTTAAGAAGTGGTAGAGACGACCATCCGCCTCAAAGGCCGTATATTTTCGGTCCTCTGGGCGAATGGGGAGCTGGTAATAGGCTGACTTCAAGTCGATGGTGGAGAACACCCGGTACTGCGCAATCTGATTGACCATGTCAGAAATGCGCGGGAGAGGGTACGCGTCCAGCTGCGTGTACCTATTAATGGTCTGACTATAGTCTATGACCATCCGGGGCTTGTCCCCAGTCTTAACCACCACGACTTGTGCTCTCCATGGGCTAGTGCTAGGTTGAATGATCCCTTCCCTGAGGAGCCGCTGAACCTCAGATCGAATAAAGATCCGATCCTCAGCGCTGTAACGCCTGCTCTTAGTTGCGATGGGCTTGCAGCCTGGCACGAGATTTTCAAATAAAGACGGCGGAGTGATTCTGAGTGTCGAGAGACTGCACGTGGAGCGCGCTGGGCAATTTGGAGGCTGCTGTTCTCCCACTGAAAGTGGAGGGAGTGGCCCACTGCAGGGTCACACTCCTCAGGTGGACCATAAAGTCTCGTCCCAGGAGTACCGGAGCGCAAAGGTGCGGTAACACGAGGAGCCTGAAGTTCTCATAAACTGTGCCCCACACCGTTAGGTTTACCACGCAGCTCCGAAGAACGGTAACAGATCGGGACCTCGACGCCATAGAAATTGTCTGTCTGACAGTCTGTACTCGGAGACCGCACCTCGATGATGATGACCCCTGCTGGTCATCTGCGGTCGGTGTCGACCAAACTGGCTGCGCCCATGGATCGCACGTGGCCGATGGCGTTGAAAGTGGCGGCACTCGCAGGTCACACGTGTCTTGCGTCGTCGTCCTCAGGAATGGCGGCGCTTGTGAATCGCACGTGGTTGAAGACCTCGACGAAGCCGGAGACGAGGAGACAGATCCTGGAGAGTCACACGCAGCACTGCTTGGCTTCGAAGGTGGTTTCGCTCGGCACACTTTAGCATAGTGCCCTTTCTTCCCACACGCGGAGCAAAATACCGTTCTGGCCGGACATCGCTGACGAGGGTGCTTTGCCAATCCACAGAAATAGCACCGTGAGCCACCTGGAGCTGCCGCCGCCGTCAGGTCCAAGGTTGAAAGCACGATCGTGCAGTTCCTAGGAGCCACTGGGTAGAGTTGAGTCGGTGGCTGTACTTGCCACGATGTTCCCACGTGGTCGGTGGGGTAAGTTTCAAGACTTCTGGAGGCCGTTTCCATCGCATCAGCCAATTCCACCATCTTAGCTAGGTCCAAGTTACCCTGCTCTAGCAGCCGCAGGCGAATATAGGATGAGCCGATTCCCGCCACGAACGCATCTCGGATCAGATCGTTAGTATATTGAGTAGCTGACACCGGCTTGCAATTGCAGGCTCTGGCTAGCTGCTGAAGTTCACGCAGGTACTGTCCCGTCGTTTCGCCGGGCTGCCGCCGTCGAGTGGCTAATAGGTGACGAGCATGAATCTCGTTTGGCAGTTTATTGTACAGCTTCTTAAGTAGTTCGATGGCCCCTTTGTAGTCTTGGGAATCACGGATTGTTGCATACACAGTGTCGCTTACCCTTGCGTGGAGGACCTGCAATCTGTCGGCGTCGTTTTGGACTGCTGTTGAGGCGTCGATATAATCCTGGAAACACTTCAACCAATGGTCGAAAGTGTTCGATGCTCCAGCGGCACGCGGATCTAAGGTAAGCCGATTGGGTTTTAACATTTGCTCCATGGTTTTTTTTTCTTCAAACAAAATTTATTGTTAATAAAATTGATGCGCGATTAATTCACTCGTACCCGGGAAATAAAGGCTTTTATTAGCAATAAGAATGAAGCATACTGCTTAACAATACAATCCCAGACTAAAGGGTCACTAGGAAGTGCAGTGACCTTTATACTCCTATAGGAAGGCGGAGCCAACCAGAGTGTACCACAGAACAATACCAACAGGTGGAACACCCCAACCCTAACCCCAACAGTAACAAGAGTAACATATGTACAAGTACCCATAGTGATAACCATCTATGGTTCAGTACCCATAGTGGTAACCATCTATGGTTCACCACACTGGGTTTACTTCATTACTTCTGGATTAGGGGATCTTTAATGGACTAGGTTTCTTAATTTGAGACAGCTCATTGAGGAAAAGGTAAACTGAATAATTGGGAAGCAGATTTTGATTCATGCTCACATCGGTTATGGTAATTCTCCTGCAGGGTTAGGAGCACACTCTTGACCTTATCTAGTTCTTCGATGGGACATCTAATGAAGACTTGAAAAAGTGAAGAAGCCCCTCAGTTTCTTGTATTCCAAAAGCAGCAGTGAATGTACCACAATTAAAGTACATTAAAAGCCGATTATGAACAGAGAATTCCACCCCAACAACTCTGAATCAAACTCACTGTAAACATGGATGAGGGATCTTCACATGCAGCTTGTGTTACTTTTCTGAACAGCTTGAGGCTTTCAGGAAGGTTTAAAATGGGCATTTTTTCACAACATGCTTCTTCTGAGAAATGTCCAGACTATCTGAGGCACCTGATGTGTGGTTGGCATTCAGAGAGGTATTAGATGATTGAGACAGATGCTAGAAGTGAGTACCTGGCATGGATTAATTGTCAACACTTTGTAAGTAACAGAATGGCACATGCTGATGGATAGTATTTGTTGTGTACACAGCGAGGAGAGAGGGGCATTACTGTATAACAGCATAGTTTACAAGATCAGAAGATTAATACAGTTCTTAGAGTAGCTTTGAGATAAGCCTTCAGCTGTTTCACTACAACATCTTACGGCCCTCATGCTTGCTCTGCAACTTTATCTGTGAGTCTGTTCTGACAACTAAATGAACTTTACTCGAAGAGAACTTCCTGATACCAATCTTAAACATGCCTTTCTTCAATTTGAACTTTATCACCTCTCCTCTACAATTTAAGCATACATGGATAAATGTGTAATTGGATGGTGTTGGGATTTTAGCATAATCATTTATTCTTACACTTAAGTTTAAAAATACCGAAATATTTGATTGATATCCATTATCCATTAACTAAATGCGTAGGTTAGAGGGATTAGCGGGTAAATATGTGGGGGTAGGGCCTGGGTGGGATTGTGGTCGGTGCAGACTCAATGGGCCGAACGGCCTCCTTCTGCACTGTAGGGTTTCTATGATTCTATGATAAATGATACAGATCCATAGTATCCATAGAATCCCTATCGTGCAGAAGGAGGCCATTTGGCCCATCGAGTCTGCACTAACTCTCCAAAAGAGCATCTTATCCAGGCCCATTCCTATTTCCGTAGCCCTGTGCATTAACCATGGCCAATCTACCTAATCTGCACATCTTTGGATTGTGGGAGGAAACCTGAGCACCCGGAGGAAATCCACATAGACGTGGGGAGAACGTACAAACTCCACACAGCCACCCAAAGCCGGAATTGAATCTGGGCCCCTGGTGCTGTGAGGCAGCAGTGCTGACCACTGTGCAATGTGAAGCCCTAATTATCTCATTAAAACTTACGCTCAGTAACACAGTGCCTACGAAACTGATACCGACAAAAATCCATTTACAACAAACTCATTGGTTGTCTTGACTGCTCAGATTAGTCTAAATGTGGAGATGCCGGCGTTGAACTGGGGTAAACACAGTAAGAGTTTTAACAACACCAGGTTAAAGTCCAACAGGTTTAACGAAGGAGCAGCGCTCCAAAAGCTAATGGCATTTGCTACCAAATAAACCTGTTGGACTTTAACCTGGTGTTGTTAAAACTCTTACCACATTAGTCTGAGACAAGGTCAAAGTTCACATGCTGCGACATAGGGTTAATTACCACCTCCTAACACAATGCTATCTGTCAATGTGTACTACCTACGTCTGTTTAATACTTGAATATGTTAATTTATTTGTGTTACCAAGTCATATAACATTTCTACATTTTTGCCCTTCTTTGGATTTGCACAATTCCAAACGTGCTTTGTTTATAGTTCTCTCTCCATGAGAAACAAGGGATAGCAATTATGTTCTTCACTTCCTTACCCATCTCATAGCTAATTTACATCAGTCTTTGTCTCATCCTGCTTCTAGACTCAGATTTATGCCCATTGCATTTCTAATCTCTCCCCAAAAACTGTTAGTGAGTAAGCTCTATTATAAACAGGCCCAGACTTGTTTAATGTGTGTGTCCATGTTTTTTAGGGCATTCTATATAGTATACCTATTCTTACAATAAGTGTAATTCTTAGCAAAATCAGGATTGCTTAGCAGGTGTTGTGCAATTTAAGATAGTCAGGTTTGCAGTGTGGCTCAGTTAAGGCATTCTAGAAGCTACATATATTCACACAGAACCCTGTCCTTTGCAGACAAAAGGAACATGTGAAAACTTTGCACCTTTATCATATAAATAAAAGCTGAGGGAACAGTCATTTCCTGGTTTTTTCCCAAGGACAATGCCTTGACCAATTAGAGTCAACCTACGCAATTCGAATTTGAACAAAGGCTGGACAAGTAACTGCTCCATGCTGCATTCCCCATGGTAGTGTCTCCACTTATCACTGCTCACTTGCCAACCAATGAGCACTCCCCTCTCATGCAGTATGAATTGTTCTTCCTCTATTATGATTTGGGAATTTCTTGCAAGCTCTTCTGATAACAATCAGGTAATGTGTTACAGTAAATGGGCAATATTTGATATAGTTTGTTATCGTAAAGAGGGAGCATGTTAACGACTGGTATTCTATAGTAAATAAATAGTATTTATATTAAATAAATAATGTCACAGTAAGTGGACTGCTGTAGTAAATAAACAGCATGTTAATGTGGTGTAGTGATGTGTGTTCTTATAAATGAAGAGAGCCCTAAGTTAACAGTTTCTATTTTTTTATTCATTCGGGGATGTGGGCTTTGCTGGCTGGGCCAGCATTTATTGCGCATCTCTAATTGTCTTTGAACTGAATGACTTGCTAGACCATTTCAGAAGGCAATTAAGAGTCAACCACATTGCTGTGGGCCTGGAGTCACATGTAGGCCAGACCAGAGTAAGGGTGGCTGATTTCCCTTCTTAAAGGACATTAGTGAAGCAGATGTGTTTTTACAACAATGGACAGTGGCTTCATGGCTATCATTAGACTTTTAATTCCAAATTTATTGAATTCAAATTTCACCATCTGTCATGGTTGGATTCGAAACTGGGTCCTCAGATCATTACACTGGGTCTCTGGTTTACTAGTCCAATGACAATACCACTACACCATCACCTCCCCCAAATGAAAAACAGTCGGATAGATTTTAACTGGCAGGCTGGAGGCTAATGGCTTTCCTTGCTAGGACTTTTTGTTAGTGGCCTTAGCTGGTTTAATAGCCAGGCCTCATTTACAGTGGCTAGCTGCTGGCAGATCCAACCACGTTGCTGGCCGATAGTTCTGAGGGTGGAGTTTCAGGGCTGTTTCACACATGCCAAAGAAGTGGTACAACAGAGCAGAAAGGATCAAGATGCGCTTTGTTGAGAACAAAGAAGCATGAACATACTAAGGTGAGTTTTGACTTAACCCATCAGATGTTATCGAGCGGAGCTCTCACTGCACAGATGCTGCTCAGTAGCCTGTTAAAATGTCATTGAGATCCTGTGAACATTATAGATCACCTGACAGCATATCTTATTGTGGATTAGCTAGTGCCTAAGCGACCTAAAGGAAAAAAAGCCCATTAAGATATGCAGGTGGGAATGTGAAAGGGCATTGACATTTGCACCTGCTGGACAGGGTGGGTTAAAATTCCATAATAATAAAAGCATAATACTGCAGATGCTGGAAATTTGAAATAAAAACAGAAAATGTTGGAAATACTCAGTGGGTCTCACAGCATCAGTGGAGAGAGAAACTGATGTAACATTTTGGACGGAATTCTCCCAAGAAAATTTGCATGAAAGCTGGAGTAATTCACCCTGTTTTTTTAATTGTGAGTTCAGAGACGAATCTCCCACGCTCTGTGCACTGCAGAGGTCACCAACGTGAATATCATTTAAAATCAGTAGGTGGCACCTGTTCCCACTGGAGAGGCCGGCAACATAGCGCTGAGCAGGCCACTACCCAAGCACTGATCTGTCAACACCGAGATTGGCACTTGCACAGTGGCCCCGCGCTGCCGGCCTCCCGACCGCTGGCCAGCTCGATCACTGGCCAGCCCCGTGACCCCCGCATCGCTGGCTCTCCCCCCTCCCCCTTCCCCATGGCCCAATCGCTGGCCCGCTGACCATTCCATGGCCAGCTCCGAACCAACCCTTCCCGGCCCGCCCTGATCTCCTCTCCCCCCTCCCCCCCACTGTTGTCCCTAACCCCCCCGATGTCCTGACACCCCCAGCAGGCTGACCCTCCCAACCACCCCCAGCCTGCTCCCGATTGCTGGCTTTCCTCCCTCCCCCACCGATCCCGACTGCAGAGTGGCAGCAGGACCCCCCACCCCCACTGATTGCCTCACCAGGCCCTGCTCCCTCCACTGCCCCCTTGGCACTACCCCATGTCCGCACCAAGGTGCCCCCTGGGCATGGGTACCTTGCTCCTTGGGTAGTGCCGGAGGCACAGGCTGGCACTGCCAAGGTAATAATGCCTGGGGGCACACCCCCCGCTGCCTGACTCTCTGGGGGGCCCTGATTTCCCCCTCTTCACTCCAGCAGGGTTGGGCCATCAGCTCCCCGAAAGTGGGGAGCTCCTTTAAACCCAGCTGGAATGAACCACTCTGGCTGGTGGGAGATTCTAGTGGGCCCGGATACTTCAGTCCCAGGCCCGCTTATCACATTTAAATAATATTGAAATCCTCCCCCGCATACCTAATGCAGCTCCACGTCTATTTCCGGCGCAGAGCTGACAGCGCCAGAAATCTGGTGCTGGGAGAGGCGCTCATGGCCGGAAGCCCAGCGCGGACCGCGCCAATCTGGCCCCGCAGAAATCTCCCAAGAGAATCGCCCCCACTGAGTCCAATATAACTCTTCTTATTTTAAATGGGTTAAAAATTCCCTTTGTAAGTTTCAGTAGAGATCAATGGTGATGGTCAGTGTGTTATAGAGCTGGTATGTTTCAGGATTCTTCTGCTCCAGTAATGCTTTGGCTTGAGAGAGGCAGAAGATAGGTGCCTAGAGATTTAAGGAGATGCGTTATTGACTGGGTAATGGGTTCAGGCTGTTAATGATGCTAATCCCATTCAAACCGTGTGCTGTGTTCCGATTTCTTAGATACATTAGGCGTGTCATATCTATATACAGAACATTGGCTATTATGACACCAGCGTGTAATTAATATCTGCTGATGAATAATGTTTTTAAATATCAAATATGCAAAAACTGTTGAATGGATATATATAAGCTGTGGCTCATTATTAGTACTCTGAGAAGGTTAGCATTTATTGAAAACGGCTTGGAGTATAAAAGTAGAGAAGTGTTGTTGCAATTGTACAGGACATTGGTGTGACCACATCTGGAGTATTGTGTCCAGTTTTGGTCTCCTTATTTGAGGAAGGATGTAGTGGCATTGGAGGCAGTTCAGAGGAGGTTCACTAGATGAAAGGGTTGATGTAGGAGGGGAGATTAAACAGTTTGGGTTTATACTCGCCGGAGTTTAGAAGGACAAGAGGGGATCTGATCAAGGTATATCAAATACTAAAAGGTATTGGTGAGGTAAACATAGACTAAATGTTTCCTTTTATGAGGCAATCTAGAACAAGAGGTCACAGATATAGGTTACAAGGCAGTAGATTTAAAACTGAGATGAGGAGGAACTTCTTCTCACAGAGGATGGTGAACTTGCTGTCCCATAGCACGGTGGAGTCTGAATTATTAAATGGTTTCAAGAAGGAGATAGATATATTTCTGATTTTAAAATTGGGTTAAAGGTATATGGGGAACAGGTCGGGAGGTGGATTTGAGATCAGGGAGAGGTCAGCCATTATCTGATTGAATGGACTTTGCCTTGTACATACTGGCAGCCACCTTTCCTGCATTATAACAGTGACTACACTTCATCATTGGCCTGGGAGCACCTTGGGATGCCTTGAGGTCATTTGAAGGTGGCACAATGGTTAGCACTGTTGCCTTATAGGGACAGGGACCCAGGTTCAATTCCAGCCTTGGGTGACAGTGTGGAGTTTGCATGTTCTCCCCGTGTCTGCATGGGTTTCCTCCGGGTGCTCCGGGTTCCTCCCACAGTCCAAAGATGTGCAGGTTAGGTTGATTGGCCATGCTAAATTGCCCCCTAGTGTCAGGGGAATTAGCAGGGTAAATATGTGGGGTAAATATGGGGATTTGGCCTGGGTGGGATTGTTGTTGGTGCAGGCTGGATTGTTCAAATGGCCTCCTTCTGCACTGTAGTGATTCTATGATTCTATGATCACGTAAAGTGCTACATAAATGGAAGTTATTGGAAGTGAAACAATGGCTTTATTTTGTATTAATTGTACAGCTCACAGTATTTATCACCTGTTGGTTCAGTATAGATTTGACATTTCATTATTTATTTTCTCTTTATGCTCAGTTCCTCTACTATTTAAGATTTCCATTGGAAATAATGGCAACATGCACCTGCCTTTGTGGGAGGCAATGTTCATTAGTGTTGGAGCAGACCTGTTCGCTGTTTGAGCTTCTGGTGACACTATCCCCCTGTATGAAGCTGGACAGTCTGTGGTTCACAGGCTGGATTATTACATTAATTGAGACTCATTGCCAATCTGCTTGCTGGTTACACATGGGAAACACTTGGAATGGATTCGGTTAAATAATTAGCATGCTGAAAGCAGAGTGCGAACCATTACCCACACAGATTAATGTTCCTCTGGGGAATGGCAGACTGGAGCCAATGTGCGAGCGTGAATGGAATCTTTTCTCACACAAAATGCAGAGAAGTGCTTTTCATCCTCACTGTCTGCATGGTAAAGTCACGTTGAGCTGACAGCAACCAGCCATTTAATGAAGAGTAGTTAAGGAAGGCTGTTTGTAATCAGGATAGCACACTTCCATTTCGAATACACACACCAGAGTGCTGATAAAAGCTACAATTTGAAGCAGTGTTAAACTGCCATTCTCTGGAAAGCTTCTCTGGAGAGCTGCCCGTTTTCAGCTGAAACACTTTGTGCTGCTCTTGTTCTTGGAAGGTTTGTATCCATATTCAGGTGAAAATTAGTTGGATTCATGTTTCTTGATTAACCAGGAAATAAAAGCATGTATGTGGTATGTAAAATAAATCAGAAATGGGCGCTGGCCCCTACCCTCTCTAGCCACAGATCTTTATGGCCCCTATCTACACTATCTTTTACCTGCACTGGCCCCTGTCTGTACTGGCCCCTTTCCTCTGCCTCCTCAGCCCTCACTGGTCCCTGTCCAATATTTGAGAAACAGATGAAAATTATAGCTTGTGTCATCATATTTTGCTTAGTTTATATTTTCAGATTTGTACAGGAATGGATCTGTGGGATTCCTGCAACAGTGAATTTCCAAATGAAAGCGAGGTTCAATTGCTTCGACTGTAGGAATGTGAAGCCTTTTTCACACATTAGCCTCAAGCTCTCCTTCAGCTAGGGGACTCAGTCTCATTTGGTTTGCGACAGGGAATAGACTTGAAAGTCGTGTAGTATGATTGAGTGTGAGAGAAATGTCATGGGTCATCCTTTCAGCCAAATTCAGTAGCATCACTCAGCATGGCATGACATGAACTTCTGATGCCAACACTGTCAGACACATTTTTCTTCCTCAATTAAATCCCACAAACCGTAACCCAATGTGATTGATGCATAAAATTCTGCCATAACTTTCAAAACCAATAACCAAAAGAAAAGGACTTAAGAAAAGAATTATAATTAATCTTTGCAAAAAGCAAAGATTAAATATAATTCACATCTAAATAAACTTCCATTTAACACTGCAAACATAATATTTAGATGAAAAGACATTTTCTTAGAATACTTTTGCTTACTCTGTCTGTCTAACGTGAGTAATAACTTAAATTCATCACATGAAAGTAACCCCATCATGGCCAGTGAGAGACCTGAGCCTGAATGTAATATGGTGATAGTACCATGAGTACTGTTCCCCAGTGTGATGCAATCACAGATCTGTACCCATTAGTACCCAAATATGTTCCAATATTATAATTTTAGACCTGTATCAGTCTTTTTTCATCTGCTTTTAGGAGTAGAATCCGTCATCACAGTTTTAATATCATGTTCCCTAACCAGTCCAATGCCCTGCTGGAGAGCAAGTGTAACTTTCAGGATATTATCCTCAAAGTTGCCGGTTCATGCCGGAATTCTACCACCCCGGGCGAGGGGCGGACAACTGAAATGTCTGTTGACTTCAGGCGGGGTCACTCGAGCGAGGCCGTAAAATCCTACCCTAGATATCATGATGTGCTCCATGGTTTGGTCAAGGTTTCTGCAGTCACAGCCAGGTGAGATTTTGAGCAGCTATTTGTATATCAGGTGACTACATCGGCCATGTTCAGTCCATATTCTATTAAGTTGTCCACATGCTCTGAGGAGATTGAAGCCTGATTGTTAAGATGTTGGGTTGGAGATGATGGGTGAAATTCTCCCATCCAGCCCACGGTGGGTTTGGTGGCAGACAGGAGCAGCAAGTCTAGCAGGAACAAAAAAGTCAGAAACATGCCAGCATAAAATCACATTTCAATTCTCCCAATGGTGAGTTAATGGCAGTTCAGACTTCCTGCTGGTAGATGGCGTGAATACTATTTCCATGTTCATTAAAACCTGCCGGAATCCCATCAAGACTTCCATTCATGCGTCAGTCTGAAACCCAATTGATAAAGAATGATGCGCACAAGATGGTCCTCATTTTGCCTCATTAAAAGAAAAGGGTGGAAAGAATGGAAAGGCCCTGGCAAAGTGATAGGTAGTGAGGGAAAAGTAGTAATTGTACAATACGGGAATCAAACTGTTTGGGTTCATTCTTCGAGGCCAATTGGCATTAACTATACACAGATTCTGGACAAGACATTGAGAGTGAAGAAACACCATACACTTCACTTATTCACATACTGGGCTTTTATGAGGAACTGACTACAGCAAATAAAAAACTGATCGATGAAGAAAATGACTTTGAAGTGCAGGATAAAGCTATTTATTCAAAAGGACAACTATCCAAAGCAGGAACAAAGGTAACATAGAAGCCAGAAGGGGTCAATGTGTGGAAGGATGCCATTATCATAGGAAGAGCAGATAAATATAAATATTGGTTAAATTTGCAGGATGAAGGTCAGGAAATAAGACCCGTGAATTGGCAAAAAAAAGTTAAACATGTGGAAGGCCAGAAAGTGTAGTAGAAGTTCTGACAGTGAATCAGAAAGGGGTCTTGATACCAGGAAAAGATCTTGGACTTGCAGATGGGACTCTGATCACATCCGGGAAAGATCATGTAGCAGCAGTCCAGGAAGAGAGAAGGATGCAAGTAGAGGTCATAGCTTGGCCAGAAAGAGAACTACAGAACAAACTAGGAATGCCACTAGAAGTAGGGGCCGCCGTGATAGAGAAATATTAGCAGCTGTCAGTAAATTGAAAGATCATCTGATAAAAGAAGCAAAACATAAAGAGCTGGAAAGTTGAAAATAATCTGGAGTACATACTGAAATTTCAGACAGGAGACAGTCAGCCTTGTCACACAAGTGGATATGCATGGAATAGGTGCTCCCTGATGGTACATACAAGGCTAAAGCTAGTAGTTCAGCATTTGAGGAAAGACTTGTGATCAAGCTACCAGAGTGGACTCCCTTACAACAGGGAAAGTAAGCTTGAAGATTTTTTTTGGCTATTTTGGCAACGTACTCCTGGGGATGCAGATTGATAGATATAAAAGCAGCATTTTTGCAGGGTGAACAATTTAAAAGGGAAGTATTTTTTAAAGCATGTAATATAGAAGGAAAATTGTGGAAATGAAACAAGTTTTTCCACTGAGGCTAGGGGAGAAAAAAACCAGAGGGCATGGGTTAAGGGTGAAAGGAGAAAAGTTTAAAGGGAATATTAGGGGGGGCTTCTTCACGCAGAGAGTGGTGGGAGTGTGGAATGAGCTGCCGGATAAAGTGGTAAATGTGGTAAACACTTTTAACATTTAAGAAAAACTTGGACGGGTTCATGGATGAGAGGGGTGTGGAGGGATATGGTCCAAGTGCAAGTCAGTGGGACGAGACAAAAAATGGTTTGGCACAGACAAGAAGGGCCAAAAGGTCTGTTTCTGAGCTGTAATTTTCTATAGTTCTATGGTTCTAAGTGTGTTTACGATTGAATGATGCATGAAGTGCATCAAATACTTTTCTTTGAGGTTGGTCCTGTTGAAAACAGATTGATTCCAGTTAAAAGTAGACCCAGCAATGTTCTATTGGTATCACAAGAAGAGACTAGCAGGAATCTTTACTGTGCGTGTGGATTTTCTGTGGGGTGGTTCTGTGGAATTTGAACAATGGATGATCAATAAAATCAAGGAGTTAAAGGTTGGAAACCAGGCTTCTGAGGCTTTTAAATACATGGGTTTAAATATTAAGCAAAACTAATCAGGAGTCACATTGAACCAAATATCTAGAAAATGTAAGTTACATCTCAATGAGTCAGGTCAGTTTTTCAACAAAGCAGCCAGTGTCCAAGGAAGAAACATATCCATTGAGAAGTTTAATTGGACAGTTGAACTGGTAATACACTCAGGCTAGACCTGATGCCAGTTATGATGTGTTGGAACTGATAACCATGATGAGACATGCCATGGTAGAGGAAGTTTTGAAAGCAAACAAAACATTAAAGAAATTAAATGTGGAAAAATGCACACTCAAGTTCCCAACCCTGGGTGAATCAGATGATGAGATTGGTCATCTTTAACAATGCTTCACATGCCAATCTTCTGGAAGGATATTTGAGTACTGCAGGATTCATCATTTTTTTGATAGGCAAGAATGATAAATGTTGCCCTTTGGCTTGGGAAGCCAAGAACTTTGAAAGGGTAGCGAAGAACAGCTTAGATGCAGAAATCCCACTGTTGGTTGAAGCCATAGATATAGGGGTTTACTTATCCAATATACTGACAGGAATATTATACAAGGGGCTAAGTGGGAAAAGTCTGTTCATAGAGTGCTTTGTTGATAACCAATCCCTGTTGGACAATGCCCATTCAATGAAAAGCATCACTGAATAAAGGTTAAGAATAGACCTAGCTCACATAAAATAAATGTTAGAAACATGGAAACATAAAAAACAGGAGTAGGAGGAGGCCATTCTGCACTTCGAGCCTGCTCCGCCATTCATTATGATCATGGCTGATCATCCAACTCAATAGCCTGATCCTGCCTTCCCCCCAGCTTGCACAGACATGGATACCCAGGGTTCATAGCTGATGTTCAAGGAAAGTACAATAGTTCTAGCAACAGCATGGCTGCCACAATGATCACTAAAACCATATTTACAACAAACCCTGACACCAAAGAAGGCAATCTTCCATTTAACTTTGTCAAAGAATATGCAGAAAATAGTGATGAAGATCCAGAGCAAACAAATCAATTAAGGGCTATGGGGAGAGAGCGGGTAAATGGAGTTGAAATCAACCATGATTGAATGGTGGAGTGGACTCGATGGGCCGAATGGCCTTACTTCCGCTCCTATGTCTTATGGTCTTATGGTCTTAATAACTACATTGGAACAGAAGGATATGCAATTGGATAATCTGGAAAGAATTTTGCATGTACCATTTCACAACAGAAGGGGGAGTTGGACTACCTGACAGTGGATCTAAGGCCAGTTAACAAGAAATGGGATTGGGATAAAGTGACCCTTCTGGATGGTTCTGAACGCACATGTGAAGTTGAGAAAGCGCGCAAAGTCTGTGACAAGCTCAACCTTCTGGAAAAAGATTACTTTGGTTTTACACTTCTGGACTCAAAATCAGAAGAACTGGTTGGACTCAGCGAAGGAAATTGAAAAGGACAAAGTGGCTTGTGCCAATCTGCAGTCCATGTAAACTTTGACCCTCCGGATCATGCCCAGCTCTCTGAGGAACCAGGCTCGGACTCAGATTCAAAGCAGGATAAAGAACAGAAGGAGATCTCTGAAAAGAAAGAGGAAACAGCTGAACAATAGTCATTTAATTTGAAGATTATACATGTGGCAGAAGGAGAGAATGTGATTGCAGGTGCTTTATCATAACTTTAATAAAAGAAGATGGAACATTCAATATTGGAAAAGAAAGACTGGCTATACTATTATTCAATTTGCATGCTTAGACATAACAAGATATATATATTTTAAAGAGTACTAATTAATAATGTGAAAACTAGAGATTTTGAAAAATGAAGCCATCTTTTCACACTGTTGGTTTATTATTTTTAAGGGGAGGTGTGATGAAACTGTGCTGTTAATTGGAACTGAATAGTAACAAGTTAGAAATTAAGAGTTCTTTCTTTTCATGTTTAAAGATTTTTCAATGGTTAAGAATTAGGCAGTTTCATTTTGTTTGAGTTATCCTTAACCTGTGTTATGAATAAAGCTGGTTTTGTTAAAAGATCCCTAATTTCTCCTCGAGTAAAGCACTCTTTCTTCACGTTTTTTCACATTTCTTCACAGGGAAGTCATGTTGGAGTTGTGTAGAATTTTGGTAACGCCACAGCTAGAGTACTGTATACAGTTCTGGTCGCCATATTATCGGAAGGATGTGACTGCACTGGACAGAGTGCAGAGGAGATTCACCGGGATGCTGCCTGGGATGGAACTTTGAAGTTATGGGGCGGAGTTCTCCCCAAAAAATTCTAAGAGTCAAATTCGTGTGAAAACTGGAGTAATTCACGCTGTTTTTTTCAGTGGGTGTTCAGAGAAGAATCTCCCACACTCTGTGCACTGCAGAGGCCACCAATGTGAATATCATTAAATTTCAGGGGGTGAGGCCTATTCCCACCCCGATTGTCCCCCCTTCATTCCAGCAGAGTTGGGCTGCCAGCTCCCCGAAGGTGGGCAGCTACTGTAATCCCCGCTGAAGTGAACCATTCTGACGGGGGGTGGAGATGTTAGCTGGCCTGGAGACTTCAGTCCCGGGCCTGCTAATCACATTCAAGTTATATTAAAATGACCGTGTTAATGGTCTTTGTGCTTCCCCGCCGATTATTGGCGCGGAGCAGACGTCGCTGAAAATCTGGCGCTGGGAGACGCTAGCGCGCGAACCCCGCGAATTGGCCACGCGACAATCTCCCAGCCTGCTGCACTAAAAAATTAGCGCAGCGGGATGGGAGAATTGTGGCCAAGAAGAAAGGTTGCGTCAGCTTGAGTTGTTTTCATTGGAGCAGAGAAGACTGAGGGGCGACCTGATCGAGATTATGAGAGACGTGGACAGAGTGAAAAAGGAACAGCTATTCCCCTTAGTTGAAGGGTCAGTCACGAGGGGACATAGGTTCAAGGTGAGGGGCAGGATGTTTAGTAGGGATTTGAGGAAAAACGTTTTTATCCATAGGGTGGTGATGGTCTGGAATGCGCTGCCTGGGAGGGTGGTAGAGGCTGGTTGCCTCACATCCTTTAAAAAGTATCTGGATGAACACTTGGCATACCATAACATTCAGGGTTATGGGCCAACATCTGGCATATGGGATTAGGGGGGAGTTCAGGTGTTTCTAATGTGTCGTTGTGGACTCGATGGGCCGAAGGGCCCCTTCTGCGCTATATGATTCTATGATTTATGCCAAATAGAAAAATTGTTGGGGTCGAGTCTAGCCTCATAATATACCTTGCAGTTTCTGATCTGGTGCTGAAACACCTGTGACTGAATGTGTGAAATCCACAAAGAGAGTAGCCGTTTGAGTACATGGTGCCATTCTGAGAGTTTAATAGTGGAGGGAGCTGAGAGAGAACTTACCCTGGAGCAGATGAGATGATTTGTTCGCTTCCTGGATTGGATGACACTGTGCTGACCACCTGGGCACCTACCTTCCAAACCAGAGAGATGAGGTCCGTGTTCTTTTTTGACCTGTCCCTGAGGTACAGTACATGCCGGTGGGCCAGACTCCCCACATCAGGGTGTGCTGAAAGCTGGTGCTGCCTTCTTCTTGAGGCTACTTGTCTTTTGCCTCTGGGTTCTGGATATGCTGGAGGGTCCCCTGAAGACAGGTGGGCTGGAGAGAGTGAAATGCGTGTGTAGACTGGAGTTTAAATATGGTACCAGGATTTTCAAACCCACCAGCAGAACGGCAGGTGTATGAATCAACTGCCGGCCTTCCAGGTGATTCAGAGAGAAGCTTGCCTGTGCATGATTAATGAGGTTCCAAGTGCAAAATCTGGCACAGGATCCCACCATTCTGGCCAGCAGGAAAAGTGCCACCAGAGTCCCCTGCCACCACACTTAGGCCACAATCTTACCGGCTCGTTGCGCCAATCAATTTTGTGCGTAGCCAGAAGTCAGGTTCGCGCCCAGTTTAATGCTGAACGCAATGCTACTGACTCTATTATGCTGGAGCTTTGGCTTCACACCCAAAAAGGGCACAAAGCCGATTTGCATGTTAATATCATGCTTTGTATGACATTAACGCATTTGGCACGCGTGTTCATCACATCACTGGCACTTACCCCCTCATTGGTGGGACCTCCCACTGGCAAGAATCACAGCTGGTTTCCACCAGCAGAGACCAGACATGATGGACATTCTGATGGGGGGGATTGGAGGCCACCGAAGCCCCTGGGTGACCAGGGGCATGGCAGGACAGTGGCATCCTGGCACAGCCCACCATAACTGTGCCGGGGCAGTGCCAAGTGCAAATGAATGGGGGTGGGGCTATGACGTGGTGGAGGCAAGGGGGAGCTCTGAAGGTGGGGTGATCGGCAGGGGGGGCATTATCTAAGAGGGGTGATCAGCAAAGGAAGTGATTGGCAGACGGTGGGGGAGGGAGGGGAGATCAGCAAATGGGGAGGACATATAGGATAGGCCATGGAGGGGATGTGGTGGGTGACTAATGGGGAGGGCCACGATGCCAGGCAATGTTGCCATCGGGGGTTTTCACTGCCGCTAATACTGGGAGAGGGAGGGTGATGTCTGTTGGGAGGGGGGGGTGGGTGGCAAGAGGGCTCCCAGTTCACTGCGGGATCAGGGCGCCTGCGCAATGCCGCCCAAACAGACTGCAGTCAGCTTCACTGGCAAGCTTAGGCTTCACCACCTGATTGGTGAGAATTACACTGCTGTCCAGAGTGTCATAAGATTGCATTTTCAAACTCACCCAAAGAAGAGGTCTGAAACACACCCATTTGTAGACTCGTATGACACTTAGGCCGCAATCTTACAATCTCGTCTTGCCCGTCATTCGGCGTGGCAAGAGTTGCAAAGCAACAATTAGGAAACCTGTGCAGTTTCACACTGTTTGCAATCTTACCGGCCACTTTTTTCAGGTGTGAACAGCTTCGTGACCAGAATGGGTGAGATGTATTTAAATAGATTAGTATGCATTTAAATAGATTTCAATATCATTAGCGAGTGCAGCATGCAATCATCCCCCCCTCCCGTATGTTTACCACCATGTTGGCAAGATGTCACGACGGCGTGAATTACAGCTATTCTATATAAGTGTGGTTCCTGCACAGCAGTGACTTTGGTGAGCAGGGAGATCAGTACCACTGAGCTCCAACCTCCGGGGTGCAGGGCGGGCGGGGGTGGGGAGGAGTCACAGCTGCGGCAATTGTGCGGGGTGGGGTGGGATGGGGGACTTGCATGGGTGCAGTGGTTTTGGGGGTTCGTGACGGCTGGGGGTCCTACAGTAGAGGGTTGCTGCTAGCTTGGTTTTGTGTTGTGTGCATTCCCCCTGCCCACTGAACGACCGCCAAGGGGTTCCATATGAGTTTGACTCCCAACCGTACTAACATTGCCACTATTACCCTGCCATCTGTCTGCTGAACAGGCTCTGGTTGACTGCTGACATTCCACCCCAGGCACCGGTAGCACCAGCTCTGCAAGTGTTAGCACTGCTTCTCACACGACATGGACTCTGCAGCGTTGCCCTTGATGGGAGCCCATCTCGCGCAAGTCATGATGGCGTTGCTCCACCATCTGTCTGAACTGCAATCCATTCCTGCAAGCCACTGTACCAGACATCCAGGTGGGTTCACCCATGCTTCAAGGGTTCCCAATGGGGGCCCCCGCACAGCCACCCATATGCTCTCTGTGCCCTCTATGGTGAGGGTGCAGTGACAGTCACCAGCCCATCAAGATGGTGCATGGCCACCATCCAGACTTGTGGGAACAGGATTTGCTGAGAAGGAACGAATCTCTCTCTCTCTGTCTATCTGTCTCTCTCTTTGTCTCTCTCACTCACACTCTCTCACTCACACTCTTTCTCTCTTTCTTCTGTCCCCCTCCCACCCCCAACCACACCCCACTCCAAAGACCAGTCTGGATTGGAATAGCCACTCCTGTGGCTGCAGAAGAGAAGGAGTAGGAAGATGAGGGGTGGGGGGGCACACATTGCAAGGCCAGCCTGGGCCAGAGGCTGTAGCTGGAGGACATGCGGTCATCGGTCGGGTCCAGGAGGCAGGCACCCATCAACCCATCAAGCCCAGGGGCGGGTCAGGGGACCAAGTAGATGCTGACCCTGCCACTTCAGGACACACATGTCCTTTGAAGAGCTGCCGGACGCCATGCACCACTGCAGGCCCCAGCTCAGTTACGAGACAGTGCAGTACTTGTGTCAGGTCCTTGCAGACTTGGCACCTCGAGGTATTGGGGAGACCTGTTCCCACTGGCGGTGAAGGTCACAATGGCCCTCAACTTTTATGAAAGCGGGTCCTTCCAAGACACCAGCGGGGATCCCTGTGGGATTGTGCAGTCCTCTGTTCACAAGTGTACCATGAGGTGATGGATGCCCTGTTCCCTCGGGAAGGCCAGTATATCAATTTCAATATGGGCCAAGCCCAGCAGGAAGTCCGAGGTGCAGGCTTTGCTGCCATCGCCGGCATGCCAAACGTGCAAGGGGCTATCGATTGCAAGTACATCACCCTGTGGTCACCAAACCATCAGGCACCGCGATTTGTTAACAGAAAGGGGTTCCACTCCCTGAATGTACAGCTGGTTTGCAACCACAGAATCAACGTCATGCACATGTGTGTACGCCACCCAGAGAACATGCATGATAGCCTCATCCTCCAGAGCTCAGACATCCCCGTTGTCTTCGAGGACCACCCCAGGCTGCCAGAATGGCTTGTGGGGAACAGGGGCTACCCGCTTAGGGCCTTGCTGATGATGTCAATGGGGAGGCCAGAGATCGAGGCGGGGACCCATTATAATGAGGCCCATGCAGCCACCCGGTCCATCATTGGTGGTGCATCGGGCTCCTGAAGAAGCAGTTCTGCTGTCTGGTCCAGCAGACGGCCCAGCTCTCCCTTGGTAAACCTCGGGGCTACTCTGAGGTGCCGTCTTACTGGTGTGACTGCCTGTGAGTCCATCTTTAGCAATTATATGCAGCTCTCCCTTGTTAACGCCCTACAACTGCAGCCACTTTGCCTGGAAGGTCCATGGAGGGTGGCGAGAATTGCATCGAGGCTTTTTCATTGTACTAAGTGTCATAAGGTTGCGATTCGCAGCTCGCTGAAAAAACCAGAACGAATAGCTCTCATTTTCTCACTCATTCAGCATTTAGAATTTTTTTCATAAGATTGCGTGTGGCCTTTTATCTCAGAATGGGAGAATTTTGCGGATGTGTTTAATTAGGAGAGTATTTTCTGACAAAGCATTCCCCAAGTTTCATCAGTGTTATGGAATTGGTGATGTTCAGTTTGTGTCTCGAGGGGATTTTGTGGAGCCACATGGTGAGTTGATGGGTCTTGGAGATGTTTGTGTATTGCGATGCTCAAGTTGTTGCAGATATGAGTTATTTCTCTGCGTGTTTCAGCATCACGTCAAATGGAGGGAGGGACGATATTTGTGAGGACTGGTAACCACTGAACTGGAATTAATCTCAGATTTCCAGAATTTATCGTCATTACTGTGTGGAGTTGTGTCGGTGTTTTTGGTGTGACAGCTTGAAGCCCATACGGCTGTACAGTACTCAGCAGTAAAGAAGACTAGAGCTACAGTAGAAGTACAAAGGACAGTGCTTTTTGTTTCCTAGTTTGTACTGGCAAACTTGTATGATGTCTATTCAGCACTCATTTGGAGGTGGTGATGATAGGTGAGCAAGCGGTCAAGGGTTATCCCAAGAAAGATGGGAGTTGGGTTATGCCTCACTTTTTCTTGACAGAAGGTGACATTGAGGGTGTTGTTTGCCATGCGATTTTTAAAGCTGAATGCAGAGACGATGGATTTGGCTGGGTTTGGTTGCAGTCTCCACTTGCAGAAATTTTTAGCCATTTTGACAGGTCAGAGTTTAGTGTGGCTTCCACATTCTGGAAAGATTTTGTCTGAGTTGTCAAGGCAAATCATTGGCATAAATAACTTTTCATCGTGATGTGATGGGCATGTTAAAGAGTATCAGTGCCAGGACATAGCCCTGTGGAAGACCATTGCTGAGTGTTCTTGGAGTGCTGACCTTGTCTCGATGCTTGACCTTCATCCTTCTGTTACTTAGAAATGTCCACAGCAGCCAGAGTAGTTTGGCCCAAGGCAGCAGCAGGGACACTTTGAACATCAGTCCATGTTTTCACACAATATCATAGGCTGAAGAAAGATCTTTGATAGCTCTTCCAGTCTTGAGCTTGTGATGAAAATATGTGTCGTTTTGGCAAAGACTTGTCCACAGTAACCACAATGGGGCCTAAAGTCAGGCTTCTCTAGGAGGAGGGGTGAATTGGTAAGTGGTCAAATTATGAAAGGAATGAGCATCTCCAGAAGCTTATAGATTGTACAGAACAGTGAATAGGTTCATCTCCGAGGTTCATCTGCTGGCTTTCCTAGCTTTGGCAGGGACATTATCATCCCCTCAAGCCAGATTTGGGGAATGAGACCATTCTTCACCACAGCCAAGTCGATTGTTTTGCCAGTCAGCAAAGATAGTGCAGGAAGGCTGATGAGATATCATTTCTCCCAGCAATTTTGCCCTTTTTAGTGGTTGTTAGGCCAGTATCCAGTTCCACAAAGATAAAATTGTCTTACAGTGAAGAAGACTCTGAACATCTTGCCATTACTTCTCTGACTTTTTCTTTACCGCTTGTTTATGTTGTCTATTGAGGGATCCCTTTGAGGTGGCTAGTAGTTTGGCAGTAACAGCATTTGAGCTCCCTTATGGGGTAGCAGCCTCTGCTGGCTTTGAACATAAGAACTAGGAGTAGGATTGGCAATTCTGCCCCACAAGTCTGCTTCGCCATTCAATGTGATCATGGCTTATCTCATCTTGGCCTCATCTCCATCTTCCTTTCTGCTCCCCATAACCAATCCTTCACCCCGCCACTAAAAATCTATCTATTTCCTCTTTAAATTTGCTTAGTGTCCTGGCATCCACTGCACTTTGGGGTAGACAATTCCATAGATTCCTTTGAGTGAAGTAATTCTTCCTCATTTATGTTTTAAATCTGCCACCCCTTAGCCTAAAACTATGGCCTCTCATTCTAGAATGTCCAACAAGGGGAAACATCCACTCTTTGGATGCCCCAAGTTTCTTTAGGAGGTTCCAGGCCAACAGCTTGAGTGCATAAAGTCCATGGATTACATGCACTCCAGCCACCATTATTGTCTCTGGTTGTCCAAACATTCAAGTAGTGCTGTGGCTGTTGCTGGGTCTCGGGTTTGCTGGTATTGTAGAAGAAGGGCGGTTAGAGATGAACTTGCTCTAGAACTTCGAAGGAAGTTCTATGCCGCAGCAATAAGCAGGGCCACAAATCTATTATACTGTTTGGTGTCGGGGTGATACAGTGGATGATTTTCTCCACCTTGGCAGTAAATCCAGGAGAATTTGCATCATGGAACTTGTTTTAATGACATGACAGGGATTTCAACCCTCACATGGTAGATAATCAGCATAAGCTGACTGTGTGATAAGTCTGAGAAGAGAAACACCTTCATTTTCTGACAAGACAATGATGAGGTCTAGATTATAGTCTCTCCTGCATCTTGTTGATCAGAAGGTTACAGGATGTTTGATGTCAACAGTGAACATTCTGTACCGACATCCAATCTGTCAAGGCTTCCCCATTGTTAGCATAAGAATCATCCCCCATTCCGAATGGTGACTATTGAAATCTCCCATGTATATGGTGGGGTATTAAGGGGTGGAAGAGCTGGATTAGGCGATTCTTCATTTGGGGATTTTATTGATGTTGGTATGTGTCAAATATATTAGTTTGTCAATCTTAATAGTTGTTGTGGAGATACCTCTCATTTCTGTGCTTGGGCTGCAATATAGTTTTTATTTAATCTTTAATGTAAATAACCAGGCCATATTTTGCATGATGCAAGGTTGTGGTTGGCTTATGACCATAGATCTTGTAACAATGTGCTTGGTCAGCATTAGCAAAATGCATTCCCTGTAACACGAGGACATCAGTGTTCTTTATCTCTATACCTTTTCCATTTTTGCATTTGCGTTCATGGGATGTGGGCAGCACTAGCTAGGCCAGCATTTATTACCGATTCGTAATTGTACTTGAGAAGGTGATGGTGTGTTGCTTTCTTGAATCGCGAATGGTGTTAAAAATTGTACAATTATCAGTGAACATCCCCACTCCTGACCTTATGATGGAGGGAGGGTCATTGATAAAGCAGCTGAAGGTAATTGGGCCGAGGACACTCTGAGAGTCTCCTACAGAGATGTCCACAGACTTAGATATTTGACTTCCAACAACCACAACCATCTTCCTTTGTGCTGGATTGATTCCAACCAGTTGAGAGTTTTCCCTGCCGATTCCCATTGAACCCAATTTTGCTTAGGCTCCTTGATGCCACACTCAAAAATGCTGACTTGATGTCAAGGGCAGTCACTCCCACCTCACCTCTGGAGTTCAGCTCTTTTGACCATGTTTAGATCAAGGTTGTAATAAGATTAGGAACTGAGTAGCCCTGACAGAATCTAAACTGAGCATCAGTGAACTGGTTATTGCTATGTAAGTGCTGCTTTATAGCACTGTCAATGACACTTTGCTGACAATCGAGAGTCAATTGATGAGAGGTAATCGGTTGGGTTGTATTTGTCCTGCTTTTTGTGGACAGGACATACCTGGATAATTTTAACATTGCCAGGTAGATGTCAGTCTTGTAGCTGCACTGGAACAGCTTAGCTAGGGGTATAGCTCGTTCTACAGCATAAATCTTCTGCAGTCTTCCTGGAATGTTATCAAGGCCCGTAGCCTTTGCAGTATCCAGTGCCTTCAGCCATTTGTTGAGATCATGTGGAGTGAAATGAATTGACTGAAGACTGGTGTCTGTGATGCTGGGGACTTAGGAGGAGGCTGAGATGGATCATCAACCTGGCACTGCAGGCTAAAGACTGTTGCAAATGTTTCAGCCTTGTCTTCTGCATTGATGTACTAGGCTCCTCCATCATTGAGGATGGGAATATTTGTGGAGCCTCCTCCTCCAGTTGTTATCATGTAACCAATAATAACATTGGAATGTGTTATAACGTAACCAATGGTAACATGCTATGAGGGTCAGCTGGTCAGCTGACCCGATAGACAATGTAACCAATGGCAAAATGATTTGGTGGTCAGCTGAGGTATAAATAGAAAGCAGATGGAGATTGTGGAGAGCTTGTGTGGCCCAGGGTGTGGCCTGAGTATTGGTGTAATGAGGTTTCTTTATTAAACCCGTTTCTTCGATTTACTTTGTGAAGCTAGTTCTTTTATTGCTTGCAACTGAAGTATCCTTACTGCTGGATGAACACCAGTGAGCTGTTTAACTGTCCACCACCATTCACAGCTAGATGTGGCAGGACTGTAGAGCTTTGATCTGATCCGTTGGTTGTAGGATTGCTCTGCTCTATTGCTTCTGCTGTTTGGCATGCAATTAGTCCTATTCTGTAGCTTCACCAAGGTGACTCCTTATTTTTAGGCAGATCTGACAGCATCTGTGGAGAGAGAATACAGCCACCATTTCGAGTCTGGATGACCCTTTGTCAGAGCTGAGTTTCTCCAGCATTTTCTGCTTTTGTTTCAGATTCCAACATCCACAGTATTTTGCCTTTATCCTTATTTTTAGGTATGCCTGGTGTTGCTCCTGACATGCCCTTCTGCACTCTTCATTGAGCCATTTCATATTTCAATGTCCATTGAATCATAGTTATAGTTGGTTCCCAAGAGACCTAGGGAGGTCATTTGACAAATCCATGTTCTAGGATCCAATCTTCGAATGCTTGGCCTTGAGAGGGTTGTTGTGATTGCTTTGATTTTTATTTTTATTCATTGATCTGAGTGTTATACAGCGATAGATTTGTACTCCAAGTACTGCAGAACCCCAACATTATTGTTTCAAACTCCATAGAGATCAATGACTTGTTTAAAAATTGGAATTTCCCATTAACAGTCGAAAGAGTGAAACAAATGATTAAAACTAAAAATATTTGTAGGCAACTTATGCTCTAAACTAAAGAAAGGAATACTCCCCCATTCCCATTCTTATTTAACCAACTGAATAATTTTAACGGTCTTTTAGATAGAGATTCAATATTCCTAGAATCAATCCAAGCTGATTCTCAGTTCCCGAGGGTTTATTGCAATCTTAATACTCTTTCACAGTGAGGTTTTATTTTCCCAGAGACTTTATTTCTAGCTCAAACTAGGTGACTCCTCCAGCCTTATTTTGCCTCCTAATGAGTTTGGTCTTCTCAATCCAAGCATGAATCCACTTGCATTTCTGCATGGCAAACCATTAAGACTTTTTTGGCCACTAGAGTCTCCAATTTTCCCGGCTCTAGGTAGCAGTATCTGTGACTTTCAGTAATATTCTAAGAAAGCCTGCAACCTGATATTTACAGTGGCTTCCTCGACATCCTTCCCCATTGCAGCATGAATCACATGGGCCTTGTAGCTAGGTAGAATATCCTTGAAAGCCCAACACTTTCATCTTGTAGCTAGAAGAACAATTCAAGGCACAACTGTTTGACAAACAAATTGACATTGTCAACAATTTCCTCAGACTTTGGAGATTCACAGCATCCACTATTAATATACAGGCTGCTTCAATTGCCTTGCACCTTCTCCCTGGTAAAATAATGTCAACCTTCCTTTGATCTCTAACAATCAAACCACCCTGGCTTACTGTAAGGCAGAGTTCAGAACAGGTCACATGCCTCCTTCATTTATCATAAACTTACAGCTACAGTAATCGAATTGAATTAAATCTCATTTAAAGCTACAATAATCTAATGAACTTCGTAATTGTAACAGGTATACAGTGAGAGGCACCTACACACCAGTACTGTACCTCACTGTTGTACAGCAACAACTGCATTCCCCGGCATGGTACCCCAACATTGGATAGTGACAGACCTGTACCCATCAGTACTATGTCCCAGTGTTATACAGTGACAAACCTGTACCACTATCCTGTAACCCATTGTTATAGAGCGACAGACCTGTACCCACCAGTACTACCCGTGTTATACAGTGACAAATCTGCACCAACATCACTGTACGCCAATGTTATAAATTGATAAATCTGTACCCCAGTGCTACACATTGACAAAACTGAAACCCACCAGAACTCTACCCAAGTGTTATGCAGTGATAGCGCTCCACCCCAAGTGTTGTACAGTGATACACCCGTACACACCAGTGGCATGTCCCAATGTTTCACAGTAATAATTTGTACCTGCCAGTACTTGGTGTTACGCAATAGCTAAATCAATCAGTAACAATGGTACAAATTAGTTGATGCCTACATTAATATAGTGACTGCTCTAAAAGAGTTACTCATGGGCTGTGACACATTCTAGGATCTGAAGATATAAAAGGTACTAAATTGTAATAAATCGAGGCCGACTCGATGAGGCTAAAGAACAAAAGGCTTTATTGCCAACGAACAAATAAGTATATTTACAACAGGGTTAGTCAGAATAACTATGCGGCTGTACATTACTCCTTCCTGGCTCCAAAAAGCCAATCCTCCCCTGACCTGGGATATGCACCCTCGCTCTCGATTGGCTCAGCTTCCGGCCTCAATACTACATAGGGTCCGGACTGAATACATGGCCCTTAGAGAATGCTCCCTTAAAGGGACTATGCTACCACATATACTCATGCAATTGTTTTCTTCCTTTGTCTCCGATAATATGTAAAAGCCACAGAAAATGTATGTAAATGCATGAACCATCTAAACCGTTCAATAAATTGGATAAGAATCTGGTCTGTATGTCTAAGTACATTAACCTGACTAAGCAGGACCGTCATGAGCCATGCTGGAAGCAGCAGGGTCCAGGGCTGAACTACAGGAGCTAGGCATAATGCAGTATGACTCAGGCATGACATCTTTATCCCACCCCACTATGGCCAAGACATAAGCAAGCTTCCTGAACCAACATGAAGCCTGGCACAAACAGTGCAATGCAGCCATCTTGACCAATCAGACTTTTTCTGGAGTACTCAGCCATACTGACCCAGCAGTACAGCATTATGAAAGTTCCTACACCACATGGATTGCTGCGGTTTTAGAAGGCAGCTCAGCACTTCCCTCTTGAGCAATTAGGGATGGGCAATAAATGCTGGCCTATAGCAATGCCCACATCCCATGAATGAACAAAAACAAATCTAACTTGATTCAGCCACACCGACACAGCCAGTCACACTGTCATTATTTGTCAGTAATAATTACTGTTGAATGTGCTTCGACTGATATAAGGAAGAACAGATCCCAATGTGGAAGTGTTTTCTTCCCCCTCCCTCCTGAAATTGAGGAACAGTTTATTGGTCATCAGGTACCATTATTTTGATGCTTGTTGTGGTGATTGTCCCTTTAAGGGCAACACGGGCCACGTGACCCATATTTTCTGTTGTGTTGCCCTTAAAGGGACACTCATCATACTTGTCCTTTGAAAAAGGTAGCCTCCACTCATTAGATTAATTTCTTTCTTTTATGGGATGTGAGTGTTACTGACAAGGTCCGCATTTGTATCCATCCCAAATTATCCTTGAGAAGCCTGGGTTTCTGGATTACTACTCAGGTGATGTTGCCACTACACCACCATCTCCCCATCTAGGATAATTAAGATTAAAAGGTGCAGGACATGGGGAATATTTCCTGAGTTATTCTCCAAATACAATAAAATAACTGATGGAATATGTCTTCATAAAAACTCTTCTCATGCCATAAAAAGCTTTACTGATTAAATATTTCAGAGTATCCAATTGTGGAGCAGGCTCTAACTCTGATTGTGGCTGACTCTTGGGCTAGATTGAGATTGCACTAATTAGAAAGAAGTCTCAACAAACAAGACTGAATGTTAGAGAGGAGACAGAGCATAAAATTCTCAGGTCCCTAATTAAGTATCAGCTAATCAGTAAATTGTAAATGTCCCGATTTTTGATTAGTGTTAATGTAATGAGATTCCAAATCTTAGCAAGTGGCATTTTAATTTGATGAACGTGAAGGTTGTGTGCAAGGAGCACCATGAATAGATTTAATTAGTGTTGGTGGTGAGAAATTAGGTGCACTTTTCCTGCACAGTGATGACTCTAATGCTTATTTGTATCATTTCAAAAATATTACCATCTCCCCCCAACAGCTCTGACCCTGTAATACTATTATTGGCTTGTTGGTAGATGATAGAAGTATAAACAAAGTTTGTTCAATAATGGCTCTGAGCTAAAGCCAAAACAGTAAACAGTGGGTTTATTTCAGTTTTGGCCTCTTTGCTGAGTGTTTGAAGTGTATAAAGTGACAGACCTGTACTCTACTCAGGTTTTATACAGTGACAGACTTGTACTCTTGAGTTCCCTACCTCAGTGCTATGCACAAGTGACAGATGGCCCTGTGTGGGTGGGAGTGTTGGGACAAAAAACTGGATTAAAAAAGGAGTCAAGATAGAGGAGAGAGTTCATGGTTGAAATTGTTGAACTCAGTGTTAAGTCCAAAAGGCTTTAAAGTGCCTAATCAGAATAAAAGGTGTTGTTCCTCCAGCTTGCATTGGGCTTCACTGGAACATTGCAGTAGGCCAAGGATAGACATGTGAGCAAGATGTTGAGTTGAAATGGCAAGCAACAGGAAGGTTGGGTGGGGTGGTTGGGGGTGTCATGCTTGCAGACTGAGCAATGGTGTTTCGCAAAGCGGTCACCCCCAGTCTGTGTTCAGTCTCCCCAGTGTAGAGGAGATCACATTGGAAATAGCAAATACAAATTGAAGGAGATGCAAATGAAATCCTGCTTCACCTGAAAGGAGTGTTTGAGGTCAGACAGGAGGTGGGAGGTAAAGGAGCTGGTTGTTGCACCATTTATGATTGCATGGGAAGATGTTGTGGGAAGGGGATGAAGAGTTGGGGATGATGGATGAGTGGACCAAGGTGTTACAGAGGGAGCAGTCCCTGCGAAATACTGACTGGAGGGTTGAGGGGAAGATGTATTTGATGGTGGTATCATGCTAGATATGGCGGAGACTGGTGGGGTGAAAAGTGAAGACAAGCGGTCTCTATCATGGGAGGGGAAGCGGTGGGGGCAGAGGTGCAGGAGATGGGTCGGATCTGGTTGAACACCATATCAATCACAGTGGGGAAGAATCCTCGGTTCAGGAAAAAGGATGACATGTCAGAAGAGTGCCCACATCTTCCACCTTCACACACAGGTTACTTTTTGGTCTCTGATTGTGGTACTCTTTCCATGATATCTTCTTGTGCTTTATGTATATATTTTTGGACTTTCCTTGATTTTACTTGCCATTATATTTTCACATCTTTTTACTTTGCTGTCTGGTCAACCCCTCTGTTTGAACTCAATTGTTCTCCAATATCCTGTACTCTTCACCCTTCCCCAAATTCCTGTCCTCTCCCCCACAATGATCTCCCTTCTCTCCTCCCTCCCCCTCCAACATCACTCTGGCCCAATCTCTATCCTTTGGCTTGTACAATTGGCTGTCCTCTTCAAACATCCTCTGTAAATCTCCTGTCCTCGTCCCAACTCCAATCTCCTGTGCCCTTTCCTGACTCTGATCTCCTGTGTCCTCCTCACCCAACCTTCTGCCTCATCCCTCCCGCTGCTCTCCTGTCCTGATCACCGCCGATCTGCTGTCTGCATTAGGAGGAATGGGAGGAAACAGCTAATAACAGGTATGAATCAAACTGTATCAGGTTAGCACTCTTAATTATGTAATGGACTATTTTTAAAGCAAAGAGAAAGTACTGCAAAATTAGATTGTAATACACTGCCCCATTGCGCGGGTTCATGGCAGATCTTACGTTCGGTGATATACAAATGAATTTGAGCAAAAGCACAAGAGATAAATGCCTCTCAAAACTAGATCAATTCTGGGTTCATTTTGCGCTTGGATTGTTGCTTTCAGCCAAGGCGGAAAGACTATGCCTGCTCAGGGGCCATATCCAATGAGCCTTATACTTCCTGCAGAATTGGAACTGATAGATCCCCCTCCTTAGTGCAGGAGATATGAATATAGCAATACCTGTTCATGCCCTAGATTAGATCAGTTAATTGATCTCAGACCATGAGTGCAACCCAACACTTTCCTGCTTCCAGCTCAGTAACGCGCTTTATTGGGGGGAGTTTGCGGCAGGTCGGAATGGTAGAAGGGCGAAAAATCGAGTGCAATCTCAAAACAGGATTTATTCCAGCAAGATTTCCCTGTCCGATTGTCCCTATCTCCACCAGCGAGATTATAGTAAATTTAAATATGATTAGCGGGGCTCTCTGCTGGAACAACCCCCCACGCTAGAATATCTTCTCCGCCCCCTCAGCAGCTTCAGAAAACACAACATGCCGGGGGCGCACAGTAAGTTAAGCCCCCCAGGGTAGAGGGTGATACACAGGCAATGCCGGGGGCTGGGCTCCCACTGGGGAGGTTTGGGTGAGGGGGGAGTGTGGTGCCGTGTCTGGAAAGGGGTGTTTCTGTGTCTGTTTAATTTTGATAAGGGGGACAGCGATGTCTGTGGGTAGGGGGGGGGGGAGGTGGATAAGAGGGACAGTGATGTGTGTGGGTAGTGGGGGGGGGGGTGGATAAGGGGGACAGTGATGTGTGTGGGTAGTGCGGGGGGTGGATAAGGGGGACAGCGATGTGTGTGAGTAGTGCGGGGGTGGATAAGGGGGACAGTGATGTGTGTGGGTAGTGGGGGGGTGGATAAGGGGGACAGTGATGTGCGTGGGTAGTGGGGGGGGGATGGATAAGAGGGACAGTGATGTGTGTGGGTAATGGGGGGGGTGGATAAGGGGGACAGTGATGTGTGTGGGTAGTGGGGGGGGTGGATAAGGGGGACAGTGCTGTGTGTAGGTAGTGGGGGGGCGGTGGATAAGGGGGACAGCGATGTGTGTGAGTAGTGCAGGGGGTGGATAAGGGGGACAGCGATGTGTGTGAGTAGTGCGGGGGGTGGATAAGGGGGACAGTGATGTGTGTGGGGGCCACATCTGCCAACATGATGTTGTGGGACTTACCTCCTGGTTTTCTTCCAAGTGTTCGAAAATGTTTTACACACCGCTTTTCCCACCCGAGTCAAATTTAGAAAATTGAGCCAAAGGGCCCGATTTTATCATTTTCATTCTAAGTGCTGAATCTGGGCGTAATGCAGATCTGACTTGGAAATCTGTTTTCAGGCACCCCCATATGCACTCAACCTGAAAAAAAAATCGGCAGTCCCATTCGCGCTGTGGGCGGGGCTTAGCGTGGCCAAAATGATCGGAGCTCTGAACAGCACATGCGCAGTTAGAAAAAATTTGAAAAGGTGCGCCTGTGTCAGATCGCTCCTGGGCCGCAGAAAGTGGAGAAAGCGGCTCGGGAGTGAAAAGCGAGAGCGATGGCCCCCACACACATCACTGTCCCCCTTATCCACCCCCCAGTACCCACAGACATCGCTGTCCCCCTTATCAACCCCCCCGCTACCCAGACCGATCGCCACCCCTGCCCCCTTCCCCCCCCACCAATCACCCGCAGAGTGGCAGCGGATCCCTTGCCCCCACCAGAGATCCATCTGACCCCCCCCACCAGAGATCCATCTGCCTCCCCCCCACCAGAGATCCATCTGCCCCCCCCCCCCCTCCCACCAGTGAGCGATTGGGCCTCCCCCCCCAACACCAGAGATACATCTTACCCGCATCCCTCCTCCCTCCCCCTCCCCCCCCCCCCCCCCCCCCCCCGCCGTCACCAGACAACGATCTGGCCTCACTCCCCCCCCCACCCCCAGACAACGATCCGGCCTCACTCATCACCCCCTCCCCAGAGAATGGTCTGGCCTCACTCACCACCCCCCTCAGAGGAACATCTGACCTGCCTCCTCCTCCTCCCTCCCCACCAGACAACGATCAGCCCCCCACCCCCCCCCCCCCCCCCCCCCCACCACCAGACAATTATCGGCCCTCGCCCCCCCCGCCCCCACCAGAGATACATCTGACCCGCCTCCTCCTCCCCACCCGCCCCCCCCCCCTCCCCCCGCAACCAGACAACGTTCTGGCCTCACTCCCCTCCCCCACCCCCCCCAAACCAGAGAATGATCAGGCCCGCCTCCCTCCTTCCCCCCACCACTGATCTGAGTCAGAGAGCCGTTGGAAGCACTGAACGCGCTCTTCAGCAGCTGGAGCGCCCGATTCAGACTTTTATTTAGCAGGTCCATTACGGCGCGGATCTGGATTGGCAAACGCGGTGGTAAAGGGGGACATGCTGATTAAAGTTGAGCGGGCAGTTCATTAATTCAATTTAAATGCATGCAATTTAAATGGACGCGGGCGCAGATCGCGTTAATGGCCTCACACCCGACTTTACCACGTTTTTGTGCCTGAAAACGGGCGCGACGCAATGGTAAAATCGGGCCCATAGTGTTCTCCTTCAGTTCGCCTTCAGAAATCCAAAAAGGCGCTACAGAATGATGAGGGGGCCAGGAATCATTGCACCCAATTGACTTAACATATAAATCCTTACTGGAAGGCAATAGATTTGATTTGATTTGATTTATTATTATTGCCACATGTATGAGTATAGAGTGAAAAGTATTGTTTCTTGAGTGCTATACAGACAAAGCATACTGTTCGTAGAGAAGGAAACGAGAAAGTGCAGAATGTAGTGTTACAGTCATAGCTAGAGTGTAGAGAAAGAACAACTTAATGCATGATAGGTCCATTCAAAAGTCTGATGGCAGCAGGGAAGAAGCTTTTCTTGAGTCAGTTGGTATGTAACCTCAGACTTTTGTATCTTTTTCCTGATGGAAGAAGGTGGAAGAGAGTATGCCGGGATGTGTGGGGTCAGTAATGATGCTGACTGCTTTTCCGAGGCAGTGGAAAATGTAGACAGAGTCAATGGATGGGAGGCTGGTTTGCGTGATGGACTCGGCATCATTCACGACCCTTTGTAGCTTCTTGGAGTCTTGGGCAGAGCAAGAGCCATACCAAGCTGTGATACAACCAGAAAAAATGCTTTCTACGGTGCATCTGTAAAAGTTAGTGAGAGTCGTAAGTGGACATGCTAAATTTCCTTAGTCTTCTGAGAAAGTAGAGGCATTGGTGAGCTTTCTTAACTATAGTGCTATCATGGGGGGATGAGGACAGGTTGTTGGTGATCTGGACACCTAAAACTTGAAGCTCTCGACCATTTCTACTTCATCGCCGTTAATGTGAAGAGGGGCATGTTCTCCAATACGCTTCCTGAAGTCGATAACTATCTCCTTCATTTTGTTGACGTTGAGGGAGAGATTATTGTCGCCACACCAGTTCACCAGATTCTCTATCTCATTCCTGTACTCTATCTTGTCATTGTTTAAGATCCGACCCACTATGGTGGTGTCATCAGCAAACTTGAAAATCAAATTGGAGGAGAATTTGATCACAGTCATAGGTGTATAAGGTGTATAGTAGGGAACTGAGGGCACAGCCTTGTGGGGCACTGGTGTTGAGGATGATCATGGAAGAGATGTTGTTGCCTATCCTTACTGATTGTGGTCTGTGGGTTAGGAAGTTCAAATTCCAGTTGCAAGGGAGGTGCCGAGGGCTAGGCCATGGAGTTTGGAGATGAGGTTCGTAGGAATAATGGTGTTGAAGGCTGAGCTGTTGTCAATAAATAGGAGTCTGACATAGGTGTCCTTGTTATCTAGATATTCCAGAGTTGAGTGCAGGGCTAGGGAGATGGCATCTGCTGTGGATCTGTTGCGGTGGTAGGCGAACTGTAGTGGATCCAGGCAATCTGGGAGGCTGGAATTGATTTGTGCCATGACTAACCTTTCGAAGCACTTCACAATGATGGATGTCAGAGCCACCGGATGATAGTCATTAAGGCACGCTGCTTGGTTTTTCTTTGGTACCGGAATGGTCGCCATGAAGCAGATAGAGACATCAGATTGTTGTAAAGAGAGGTTGAAGACGTCTGTGGACCCGCCAGCTGGTCCACGCAGAATCTGAGTGATCATCTGGGTACCCAGATATATTTTACTCTCATCTGGGTACTCACCTGAAGAAGGGGCTTAGAGCCTCGAAAGCTTGTGTGGCTTTTGCTACCAAATAAACCTGTTGGACTTTAACCTGGTGTTGTTAAACTTCTTACTGTGTTTACCCCATTCAGGCCAGTCGCTTTCTGTGGGTTGACCTTCGAAAAGGCTGCTCTGACATCTGCAATGGTGACCTCAGATACAAGTTCTTCCGGGGTGACCTCTTGCTCAAAACGGGCACAGAATGCATTATTTTTTAATAGGATCTTGAATCTTGGAGTTGGATCTTGTTCCAGTGGTTATTGTGGTCGTCCAGGCCAACATTTTGACAAGGCATCTGTATCAAGCATCAGAGCAGCTGGTAAATTAAATTTCCTGTTTAGTGTCGAATCAGAAATGATCAGTAACTTGGAGACATGGGGACAGACATAGCATAAATGATCATGATATGTTTACATTTGAAATAATGATGAGATTAATACCATAGAACAACAGAATTAGTGTGGCAGGAAAGGTTTAAAACAGGAGAGAGGAGCTGCAATTATATATTGAGGATGTAGTGGTTGATAAAACAGTTGTGAACAATAGCTTCTGTCAAAGCTATCACAAAGCATTTACTTGAAAAATATAACTTTGTACAGATATTGAGACATCGGGTTAAAATAGAGTGAAGAATGTTTAGCAATGAAAGCGTTACAAACCTTAATGTCCTGCCGTTCACTAAAGTAACTAATCTACTCTTGATTTGAATTAAAATTGTCACTGAATCTGATTTGAAATTTTGTATATTTTATATTATTTTATTTTACGCACAAGAGAGACAGGCAAATTGTATTTCTTTACTCTCACCAGCTGTCTGTTAAAACAAAGGAGTTTTGAATTAGCTTTAATGTACGTGGTGGTGTGTTTTTCCAAACCCTCAGTTTATGTGATTCAATTTTACTAATAACTTGCAGCAAACTCACGTTATGATTGCCTCAGGAAGTTAGTTTATTTGACATTCAAAACCCAAGGGAGGAGAGTTTACAAATTTCCACTAACCACACACATACATTGAGGAGGGGGTAAAGGAAAAGAGAGCAATACAACATAAATATTCGTTCATGTGATTTCCAGAGTCCAAGAAATCAAATTCCAGAGGGTGTTTCCTTCTTGGCGGAGCTTATGGTTGGAGACAACAACACAAAAATCTTTGAATACCACTGCAAAACGATAGGCTTTTGATGCTTCGACTGCTTGATAGGTGTTGATCAGAGATTTTTTTTTAAACCAAATAGTCATCAAGGAGTTAAGAGATAGTAACGAACTGCTTGCTCAGCCAGGCAGCTGGATTCCTTTCCAGTTAATGTTAAACAGCAGTTTGCATCTGAGGCCAAAGGAGTAATGTTACAAATGTCCAAAAGATCAGTGGCTTGCGACATGTAACATGGTCCATTAATGGTTAATTACAGCTTAACAATTAGTTACTGTTCTTCTGGTCAGGATTTCATTTTTCACTCAATGGTTGTCTTTTGAAATGGGCCTGGACAGTCCCCGGTGTGAGATGAATCTGTTAACAGCTCTGCAGGCATAACAAGTTTCCATCTCTCTCCGTTGTGATTGTTCAGGTTGGGGACCAAGCTCGTCTGCACTTCCTCTGCTTTTGTTGATTACAATGTGATTCCACAGGCTAAAAGAGGGATTATGTTGTATGTGTAACTCTGCTGGTAGTTCCTAGAATAAAGGGCCAATCTTGTGCCCTTGTGATTTGTGGCAGCCATTTTATTTGTTCAGCAGAAAGTCAATTTTTCAACCTGGCAAAAGAATAAAATCTTGGATTTATTTTCATTTCACATGGATCCAGCACTGTACAGGTCGTATTGTTTGCTTCAGCAAAAGATAACTGGGTATTGATGACATCATGGAGAAAACCTTTTTTAAATTTATTCAAGATATGTGGGCTTGGCTAACTGGGCCAGCATTTTATGTGCATTCCTAATTTGCCTTGAAAAGGTGGTGAGCTGCCTTCTTGAAACACTGCAGTCCATGGAGTGTAGGTGCATCCATAGTGCTAGGGAGGGAATTCTCGGACTTTGACCCAGTGACAGTGATATATTTTCAAGTCAGGATGGTGAGTAGCTTGGAGGGGAACTTACAGGTGGTGGTGTTCCTATGTATCTGCTGCCCTTTTTCTTCTAGATGTTAGTGGTCTTGGGTTTGGAAGGTGCTGCCTAAGGAACCTTGGTGAGTTCCTGTAGTGCATCTTGTAGATGGTACACATTGCTGCCACTGTGCATTGGTGGTGGAAGAAGTAAGTGTGTGTGTGATGGTTGCCAATGAAGCATTGTCCTGGATGATGTTAGGCTTCTTGAGTGTTGTAGAGACTGCACTTATCCAGGCAAGTGGAGAGTATCCCATCACACTCCTGTTTGTGGCTTGTAGATTGTGAGTTACTGACTGCAAGATTCCCAGCCTCTGATCTGCTCTTGTAGCCACAGTATTCATATGGCTAGTCCAGTTAATTTTCTGGTAAATGGTAATCCCCAGGGTTGTTACACCAATTTATTGTGTGGCCAACATCTTGAGAATGTGTGGCTGATTGGGGACTATAACTATCCATTATAGACATGGCCACATGCCCTATTGTAATACCCAGGACCAACACTGAAAAATCTATATAATGAGGTGCCCACAGGAACAGACCATAAGCTTATTTGAAGTCTCAGGTGCCTGAATTGATCAGATCAGTAGGAGTGTAGATAACCAAGATGCCCACAATCAATGCTGCTCCCTGTATCTTACACAGTGTTGCCTTGCAAAGGTACCTTGTCATTGAGCAAGCAGCAGATGACCAACAGCAGCAATCACTGGTAGATAATTCAATCCAAGGGTCAAAAGACACAACCAATCACTTCCCCAGATTCCTAATACAGAATCCAATAATTGCTGGCACACCTGGCACAATGCACAAGTCATCTGTACATCTATGCCATAACCTAGCCAAATGCACACAAATAACATTGCATTTATATAATGTCTTTAATATAATAAAACATCACCAGATGCTTAACATGCACATTAAATCAGAAGATCTTTTAACACTGAGCTCCAGAAAGGGATATCAAGGCAGAAATCCAAAAGCTTGAGAACAGAGAACTTTTTCCAATGTGGCTAGTTTGAAGATCTACACAATTTGTAATTAATGATTGTCATGTCATAAAGGAGACCAAGGTAGAGAAGCTAAATGGTTTAGAGAGGATATTCCTGAGCTTATGGCCAATGCAGCTCAAAGCACAGCCATCAATGGTGGAGTCTTTAGGATTATGGATGTATAAGATGACAGAATTGGACAAGTGCAGAGATTTCAAAGGGACTGAAGGAGATTACAGAGGTAGGGAGGGGTGAGGCCATGGAGCATTTCAAAGGCACAGATGAGTATTTTAAAACTGAGGCACTTTTGGGCTGAGAGCCAATGTAGGTTAGCAAGCACAGAGGTGATGGGTGCACACAACTTGGTGGGAGTTATGATGCAGCAGAGGTTTGAATGGACGGAGATTTATTTAAGCTGGAAATGTAGCAGCTGAGTAGGAGAGTGCTGGATGAATTAAGTCTTGAAGCATCAAACACCTTGTCATAGCCATAGCTCTGCATCATGACCATCAATACAGTAGCCTTATTTCTCTGATATTTGATTCTGCCTCATCCCAAATGACCATGACCTGTTAATTCAACCTTTATTCATCCTAACACTACATGATGGGCCCTATTTTACCATTCGGAGTCTCAGGGCCGGATCCAGGCGTAATACAGATCCGAGCCCGGAATCCTCTTTGCAGCGCGCCCATATGCTTTTTGCTGGCTCCAGTCTGATCCGCGGAGTGGGCGGGGCTTAGCGCTGCTGGAACGATCGGAGCTCTGAACTGCGCATGCGCAGTTTGAAAAAAAATCTGAAGCAGTGCGCCCGTGTCGGATCGCTCCCGAGCTGCAGAAAGCGGAGAAAGCGGCCCGGGAGCGACAAGCAGCAGCGAGGGTGTATCTCGGGGGGGGCGCAGATGGATCTCTGTTGGGGGGGTAGGGGGGCAAGGGTGGCGATCAGTCTGGGTAGCGGGGGGTGGTGGATAAGGGGGACAGTGATGTGTGTGTCCCCCTTATTAACCCCCCCCCCCCCCCCACTACCCAGACCGATCGCCACCCCTGCCCACCCTTCCCCCCCCACCAGAGATCCATCTGCCCCCCCCACCAGAGATCCATCTGTCCCCCCCTCCAGAGATCCATCTGCCCCCCCTCCAGAGATCCATCTGCCCCCCCCTCCCCGAGATACATCTAACCCGCCTCCTCCTCCTCCCCCCCTCCCAACCAGACAACGATCTGACCTCACTCCCCTCCTCCCCCCCCAACCAGACAACGATCTGACCTCACTCCCCTCCTCCCCCACCCAACCAGACAACGATCTGACCTCACTCTTCTCCTCCCCCCGCCCCCCAACCAGACAACGATCTGACCTCACTCCCCTCCTCCCCCCTCCAACCAGAGAATGCTCTGACGCGCCTCCACCTCCCGCCCCCCGCCACTGATCTGAGCCAGAGAGTCGTTGGAAACACTGAACGCGCTCTTCAGAGGCTGGAGCACCCGACTCAGACTTTTATTTAGCAGGTCGTTAAAAGCGCGGATCTGGATCGGGCCGTGGAGTGGTAAAGGGGGATTTGGTGGTAGAGTTGGGCACGCGGTTCATTAAGTTGATTTAAATGCATGCAAATGCATTTAAATTGTCGGGCCGCCCGATTCGGGCACGGGCCGGACCCGCGCCCGAATCGGGTGTCGGTAAAGGCCCGACGCCCGATTTTACCGCGATTTAGGGCCTGATGTGTCTTCAGTATATTTTACCTCTAGCATTTCAACTTCGTGACTGCATTTTTCGTGTTTTTTATTTCATAACATTTACAACTAACATTTAGCAACTAAGTCTCAATATGTACAGACTATGGTTTTGACGAGTAGGGCTCAGCAGTTAAAGGGCATCTTGTACTGGACACACAAGTAGCTGGGTACAGTTGCTCCAGTTGTACTTGCACTGTCTTCTCCTCAGGTGTGCTCTGTTTTTCACCAAATGCTCTTTCCTGCAATTCATCAACTACCAGCATGGAGTTAATGTATCAGTATGTACCAGGAGTTCTGGAAATTGGGATTTGTCTGTGTTTGGGGATCAGTCAGTGTCGGTTACGGGTCTTGGTTTTTGTTTGTTGACACAATGCTTTAAGCACAGAAACTGCTCCCCTTCAAAGACTAAGAACATTTTGGAAGAATCTGTGATTTTTAAAAGAGACTATCCTTTAAAAGGTTAATGCAAGGACTCGGGTTGGTGCTGTTCCTGGAAAAGATAGCGTTTTACAAAAAAAGGTAATCAAGCAGTTTTAAAGAAGCTGGAAACCTCTTGACCCTGGTGGACTGCTTACAAAAAGGTCACATGCAGCAAATATCCAGGTTTGGGCTGACAAGTGGCAAGTAACAGTCGCACCAAACATGTGTCAGGAAATGACCATCTCCAACAAGAGAGGATCTAACCATTGCCCCTTGACATTCAATGGCATTACCATCGCTGAATTCCCCCACTATCATTTACCACAAGCTGAACTGGATTAGCCATATGAATACTGTGGCTATAAGAGCAGGCCAGAGGCTGGGGATTCTCCGACTTGTAACTCACCTCCTGACTCCCCAAAGCCTGCCAACATTTAAAAGACACAAATCAGGAGAGCGATGGAATACTCTCCACTTGTCTGCGTAAGTGCAGCTCTAACAACACTCAAGAAGCTTGACACCATCCAGGACAGAGCAGCCCTGCTTGACTGGCACCCCATCCACAAAAATTCACTTCCTCCACCACCGAGGCACAGTGGCAGCCATGTGCACCAACTACACAGCAGGAACTCAGCAAGGCTGCTCAGGCAGTACTTTCCAAACCCACGACCACTGCCATCCAGCAGGACGAGAGCAGCAGATACCTGGGAACACCAACTACATAGAGATTTCCCTCCAAGCCACTCACCATCCTGATTTGGAAATATATCGCCACTGTTCCTTCACTGTCACTGGGTCAAAATCCTGGAATTCCCTCCCAAACAGCACTGTGGATGTACCTACACCTCAAGGACTGCAGCGGTTCAAGAAGGTAGCTCACTATCACTTTTATGTTAATAAAGTCTGCCTGTGTATTTGAGAAGTCTGATTTTCTAATAAACTAATAATTTTATTGTTTATTTAAGAAACCTGGGCATTCTGTGATTCATAGGTAAAGCACGTATTTGGCTGTAGTGCTAGCTAGAAAATTCATTTAAATATATGTTGTGACCTGTGGAGTAGTGGAGCTGGAGACAGACAGTACACTCCTCCGATCTCTGCTGTAACAATATTCTCAAGAGTTGGAGTCATTGCTCCATTAAAAAGGCTACAGCACAGAAGGAAGCCATTCAACATGTTGTGCCTGTGCCGGCTGTCTACAAGAGCAACTCAGTTCATTTCACTTTACCATCCTTTCCCCGTAGCCCAGGCATCGCGAGAAGTGGTTGCGAGTGGACTCGGGCCACATTTGATGCCGCAAAAGAGGTACTCGCCGGGAAGGCTGAAGGCAGTGGTCACGAGGGGACTCGGGCTACAGTCAAAAGCTAGGTATAGGAGAGGGTTTCCTCCACTAGGAGCACTGAGACCGTTGGAAGGGAAGCGATTGTGAGGGGACTTGGACTACAGCCGACAAGAAGAGTAGGGGAGCACATACGGCGAGGGGGTAGCGGTGCAAAGTGTGCTAAAAAGCGTCTACAGAACGTGAAGGCCGGAAAATCCCCTGCCAACGGAAACAGTAAATGGCGGGCCAGTTCAGGGCAATGGGGCCTTTCAACAGATATGGGGAGCTGGATGCTATACATGGAGCATTTCTACTCTTTTATTTAAAGGCAAATAAGGTAGATTAAGAGCTTGCAGTAGCAGTTTTCTTATGCTTTAAGGAGTAAAACATTTGCGATATTAAGAAGCCGCATAAACCTGCGAAACCCGCAGAGAACCCCTAGCAGAGTGGTGCGAAGTACTAAGGAATCATTATGCCCCAAAGTCACTTATAAAAGCGGAATGTTTCTGATTTTATAAGAGAACGCAATTGGAAGGTGAATCCATCGCGCAATTTGTGGGAATGTTGAAGAGACAGAATCATAGAATCCCTACAGTGCAGAAGGAGGCCATTTGGCCCATCGAGTCTGCACCGACCACAATCCCACCCAGGCCCTATTCCCGTAACCCCACATATTTACCTTGCTAATCCCCTGACACGAGGGTCAATTTAGCATGGCCAATCAACCTAACCCGCACATCTTTGGAGTGTGGGAGGAAACAGGAGTATCCAAAGGAAACCTATGCAGACACGGGGAGAATGTGCAAACTCCACACAGACAGTGACCCAAGGCCGGAATTGAACCGGGTACCTGGCGCTGTGAGGCAGCAGTGCTAACCACTGTGCCACCCGACAGGCTGAGCACTGCGAATTTGGCATTTTCCTAGAGGATGCCTTGAGGAACCGTTTGGTGTTGGGCTTCACAATGAAGTAATACAACCGAACAATACAACTGCTGACAAACAGAAGGCGAGATTTTAATGTGGGTTTTGAGATAGCTACTTACATGGAACTGGCTGCAATTGAAGCAACACAGTTGGGTGTCAGTACACAAGGTAGCTGAAATGCAACAGAACATGGTGTCAACCATAGAATGCCACTGCTGTGGCAAGTCCGGTCACAAAGAGTCCACATGTTGGACTCACGCAGCCCAATGCCACTGGTGTAAAACGGGTGGGTATATTGCCCAAAATTGTAGGGCACAATTAAAAAAAGAAAAGGAAAGGCAGAGAGAGAGGAACCTGAAGACCAGGCACAAGATACATGCTGCCAGCCAAGAAAGGGACAGGGAGTCCGCCAAATCACCAAAGGGTGCAGAAGAATCCAAATCAACAGAATTTCACTTGAATATATTATCAGTTCAGGAGAAGCTGATAGATTCTGGTCCTTCCCCCAGCTAAAAGAGAAGGTAATCAAAATGGATGGAGCGGAGAAGCTACGGCATCTCCTCCGGAGCCTTCAACATGTCATTGATGAAGACGAACATCTCGCCAAGGCCATCCCCACACCCCCACTTCTTGCCTTCAAACAACCGCACAACCTCAAACAGACCATTGTCCGCAGCAAACTACCCAGCCTTCAGGAGAACAGTGACCAAGACACCACACAACCCTGCCACAGCAACCTCTGCAAGACGTGCCGGATCATCGACACAGATGCCATCATCTCACGTGAGAACACCATCCACCAGGTACACGGTACATACTCTTGCAACTCGGCCAACGTTGTCTACCTGCTACGCTGCAAGAAAGGATGTCCCGAGGCATGGTACATTGGGGAAACTATGCAGACGCTGCGACAACGGATGAATGAACACCGCTCGACAATCACCAGGCAAGACTGTTCTCTTCCTGTTGGGGAGCACTTCAGCGGTCACGGGCATTCGGCCTCTGATATTCGGGTAAGCGTTCTCCAAGGCGGCCTTCGCGACACACGACAGCGCAGAGTTGCTGAGCAGAAACTGATAGCCAAGTTCCGCACACACGCGGACGGCCTCAACCGGGATATTGGGTTCATGTCACACTATTTGTAACCCCCACAGTTGCGTGGACCTGCAGAGTTTCACTGGCTGTCTTGTCTGGAGACAAGGTCCCCCATGGTCGGCTTATGATGAAAGTAAGGAGGTGTGGGATAGAGGGAAAGTTGGCCGATTGGATAGGTAACTGGCTATCTGATCGAAGACAGAGGGTGGTGGTGGATGGAAAATTTTCGGACTGGAGGCAGGTTGCTAGCGGAGTGCCGCAGGGATCGGTGCTTGGTCCTCTGCTCTTTGTGATTTTTATTAATGACTTAGAGGAGGGGGCTGAAGGGTGGATCAGTAAATTTGCTGATGACACCAAGATTGGTGGAGTAGTGGATGAGGTGGAGGGCTGTTGTAGGCTGCAAAGAGACATAGATAGGATGCAAAGCTGGGCTGAAAAATGGCAAATGGAGTTTAACCCTGATAAATGTGAGGTGATTCATTTTGGTAGGACTAATTTAAATGTGGATTACAGGGTCAAAGGTAGGGTTCTGAAGACTGTGGAGGAACAGAGAGATCTTGGGGTCCATATCCACAGATCTCTAAAGGTTGCCACTCAAGTGGATAGAGCTGTGAAGAAGGCATATAGTGTGTTAGCTTTTATTAACAGGGGGTTGGAGTTTAAGAGCCGTGGGGTTATGTTGCAACTGTACAGGACCTTGGTGAGACCGCATTTGGAATATTGCGTGCAGTTCTGGTCACCTCACTATAAGAAGGATGTGGAAGCGCTGGAAAGAGTGCAGAGGAGATTTACCAGGATGCTGCCTGGTTTGGAGGGTAGGTCTTATGAGGAAAGGTTGAGGGAGCTGGGGCTGTTCTCTCTGGAGCGGAGGAGATTGAGGGGAGACTTAATAGAGGTTTATAAAATGATGAAGGGGATAGATCGAGTGAACGTTCAAAGACTATTTCCTCGGGTGGATGGAGCTATTACAAGGGGGCATAACTATAGGGTTCATGGTGGGAGATATAGGAAGGATATCAGAGGTAGGTTCTTCACGCAGAGAGTGGTTGGGGTGTGGAATGGACTGCCTGCAGTGATAGTGGAGTCAGACACTTTAGGAACATTTAAGCGGTTATTGGATAGGCACATGGAGCACACCAGGATGGTAGGGAGTGGGATAGCTTGATCTTGGTTTCAGATGAAGGTCGGCACAACATCGTGGGCCAAAGGGCCTGTTCTGTGCTGTAATGTTCTATGTTCTATGTTCTAATACACATCTTTTTAGCCTGTCTTGATGCTCTCTCCACTCCCATTGTTTTGTTTCTTAAAGACTTGATTAGTTGTAAGTATTCGCATTCCAACCATTATTCATGTAAATTGAGTCTGTGTCTTTATAAACTCTGTTTGTGAACAGAATTCCCACTCACCTGAAGAAGGGGCTTAGAGCTTCGAAAGCTTGTGTGGCTTTTGCTACCAAATAAACCTGTTGGACTTTAACCTGGTGTTGTTAAACTTCTTACTGTGTAGCTATTGGGGCAGTGATATTACTGATTCCGGACTCGGTATACAGACAAGTTGAAAACACTGCTGTTGAAGCCTTCAGAAATCACCTTAAGTACTTATATGGGGCAAGTGGTGCCACTGAGAGGATATGTACTGGTAAAGGTACACCTGAGGGACCAGTGTGCAGAACTACTGTTGTACGTGGTCAAGGGTGACTACCCTGCCTTGTATGGATGTTCCAGACTGCAGAAATTAAAATTAAACTTGTGGGGTATGGTAAATAGGCTGGCAGATTCAAGAACAAGTTTACAGGGTGTCCTGGAGAGATGCAATGATGTATTCAAGGAGATCCTGGGTGAGATGAAAGGGGTCAAGATAAAGATTCCACTGAAGTCAGAAGGTCGTCCAAGGAGTCTGAGGCATGTCTGGTGCCGTACGCCATTCGGCAAAGGTGAAGGCCAAATTAGAACGGCTGTCGAGCATGGGGACGCTGGATGCAGTCATGACCAGTGAATGGGCCACCCCAATTGTGCCAGTTTTGAAGACTGACGGCCCGATGAGAATCTGTGGGAACCGTCAACCCAGCACTGTGTGCAGATCAATACCCACTTGCTCTTGTTGAGGATCTGTTTAGTGGATTTGTAGGAGGGAATAAATTTTCAAAGATTCATTTGTCTCAGGTCTATCTCTAAATGGGGATGATGGAAAAGTTCCAACCATCCCTGACAACTCATCGAGGTTTCTTAAGTTACAAACATTTTCCCTTCGGCATCACAACAGCACCAGCCCTTTTCCAGAGGGTTATGTACCAAGTTCTGAGTGGGTAACCTGGGTCCAATGTTACCTGGATGATATTTTGGTGATGGGCTCCACTGAAGAGGAGCATTTGAAGAACCTGAAGAGACCCTCAGAAGGTTGCCGGAGCACAGCCTGCATTTTGGTAGATTGAACTAGGGCGGGACTTACTCAGTTAATAGTAGGGCGTTGGGGAGAGTTACAGAACAAAGACATCTAGGGGTACATGTTCATAGTCCCTTGTAAGTGGAGTCACAGGTGGACAGAGTGGTGAAGAACATTGAATACAGAAGTTGTACAAGACATTGGTAAGGCCACACTTGGAATACTGTGTGCAATTCTGGTCACCCTATTATAGAAAGGATATTATTAAACTAGAAAGAGTGCAGAAATAATTTACTAGGATGCTACCAGGACTTGATGGATTGAGTTATAAGGAGAGGCTGAATAGACTGGGACTTTTTTCTCTGGAGCGTAGGAGGCTGAGGGGTGATCTTAGAGAGGTCTATAAAATAATGAGGGGCATAGACAAAGTAGATGGTCAATATCTTTTCCGAAAGGTAGGGGAGTCTAAAACTAGAGGGCATAGGTTTAAGGCGAGAGGGGAGAGATACAAAAGTGTCCAGAGGGGCAATTTTTTCACACAGAGGGTGGTGAGTGTCTGGAACAAGCTGCCAGAGGTAGTAGTAGAGGCGGGTACAATTTTATCTTTTAAAAAGCATTTAGATAGTTACATGGGTACAATGGGTATAGAGGGATATGGGCCAAATGCGGGCAATTGGGATTAGTTTAGGGTTTTTTAAAAAAAAGGGTGGCATGGGCAAGGGCCTGTTTCCATGCTGTAAACCTCTATGACTCTATGACTATGGCTAAGTTCAGGAAGGGAGAAGCTATGTTGACAAGGAACTACATATCGGGGAAAAATGGGTTCCTGTAACTGTGGTTGCCCAGACAGGGCCAGTGTCATACACTGTACAGACACAGGACAAACTGGTCTGGAGGAGGCACATGGATCAGCTGGTGGCCGCTTCCAAAGCAGGGAAGTCCTCCCCGATCTGGAAATGTTGCAATAGGAGTCTGAGGAACCAAATGCTGAAACTGAGGGACTTCTGACCAGAGAGGAAACATTGGCAGAAGCTGCTGATGATAGTAACTAGGCATGAGAAGAAGTGAGAGCTTCCAGAAATGCTTGGAAGAACACCTGATAAAGATCTCTAGGCAATGAGACGGTCATCTAGGACTGTCATCCTCCAGATAGACTGATTATGTCTATGTAGATTTTTTAATGGATGTTAATATTGTCATTCACAGTTGTTCATGTTTTTAGTATATAGCTGAATTGTGTTAGAAATGTAAACGTATATGGGGGGTTTTGAAGTAAGAGGGGAGGAATGTTATGTATGTTGGAGCATGCCCCTTTTATGAGAGTGGATCAGCTCCACGTGGGTGGAGCTTGTCTAGCCAATGTTGTTCTGACTTTGATACAAAACAGTTTCAGTAATATGCTTCCACTGACCTCATGGTTTTTATTAGTCTTTATATCTTGCCCTTAAATATAACAGTCTCTAAACAATATTGCAGAGAATCAGCAAAGTGAAGCAATGTTGTGCATTCATAAGATGCAAAGCAAAGTGTCACTAATCAATCTCCTGTGTTTAACTCTTGCTTGCCGTATAGCAATTCCCCAGAGCGATAAAACAGTTCAGAGCAATTGGGCACCTGGACAAGCTTTTGACGTGTGTTGCAGTAGTGGTGCTGGACAGTTCCCAGAAGATGAGCCTCAGGCCGTAATCAACGTATAATCTGATTAAACATTGACTCTCATGTATATGAAATCCTGAGGTGGGAGGGCGAGGAGCCTGAGGTAGCGGTACATATTGGTACCGCTGATGTGGGTAGGAAGGGAGAAGGGGTCATGAAAAGGGAGTACAGGGAATTAGGGAGACAGCTGAGAAAGAGGAAAGCAAAGGTAGTAATCTCAGGATTACTGCCTGTGCCACGGGAAGGTGAGGGCAGGAATGGAGTGAGGTGGAAGATGAATGTGTGGCTGAGGGACTGGTGCAGGGGGCAGGGATTCAGGTTCCTGGACCATTGGGACCTCTTTAGGGGCAGGGGTGATCTGTATACAAAAAACGGGTGGAACTTGAATCACACGGGGACCAATATCCTGGCCGGTAGGTTGGCTAAGGTTACTGGGGAGAATTTAAACTAGATAGGTTGGGGGGAGGGGAGCTAGAAGAGTTGACTAGGATCAAGGAACTAATTGATGGGGTGGAGGATGCAGGGGTAAGGGGAATTACAAAATTAATGGTAGAGGAGAGGGTGCAAGTGAATGAAGGCGGTAATTTAGATAAGGGAGTAGAGGGAGAGGGTGTTCGCGACTCATCAAAGCGGGTCCAGATAAAAGCTGGAATAAGGACACTTTGCCTGAATGCACGAAGCATTCGGAACAAGGTAAATGAGTTGATGGTGCAAATCAGCACGAGTGGGTACGATCTAGTGGCCATTACAGAAACGTGGCTGAAAGGTGACCAGGACTGGGAGATGAATATCCAGGGGTATCAGGCGTTTAGGAAGAATAGACAGGAAGGAAAAGGTGGTGGGGTCGCGCTATTAATAAGAGATAATATCAGGGTAGTACTGAGGGATGACATAGGCTCTGAGGAACAAAACGTGGAATCATTATGGGTAGAGATGAGGAATAGTAGAGGGAGAAAGACACTAGTAGGTGTGGTATATAGGCCCCCAAATAATAATGTTGAGGTAGGGAGGGCTATAAACAAGCAGATAAGGGATGCGTGTAAAAACGGAACGGCAATAATCATGGGGGACTTCAACATGCACATTGACTGGCAGACTCAAGTCGGTAAGGGTGGAATGGAGGAAGAGTTCTTAGAATGCTGTCGGGATAGTTTCCTTGAACAGCATGTTACGGAACCGACGAGGGAACGAGCTATTTTGGATCTGGTATTGTGTAACGAGGTAGGTAGAATTAAGGATCTTATTGTGAAGGACCCTCTTGGGTCTAGTGACCACAATATGGTCGAATTTCTGATTCAGATGGAAGAGGAGAAAGTTTGGTCCCAAACCAGTGTCCTCTGTTTGAACAGAGGGAAATATGATAGGATGAGGGATGAATTGGCTAAGGTAGACTGGGAGAGCAGGCTGGCAGGTAGGATAGCTGAGGAACAGTGGAGGATTTTTAAGGAGATCCTTTTCAGTTCTCAGCAAAAATATATTCCAGCAAAAAACAAGGATTGTAAGAAAAGGGAGAACCAGCCGTGGATAACGAAGGAAATAAAGGAGAGTATTAAAATAAAAACAGCTGCGTACAGAGTGGCCAAAAATAGTGGAGAAACAAGTGATTGGGAAAAATTTAAGAAACAACAAAGAGAGACTAAGAAAGCGATAAAGAAAGGAAGGATAGACTATGAAGCTAGGCTAGCAATTAATATAAAAAATGATAGTAAAAGTTTTTATAAATATATAAAAAGGAATAGAGTGGCTAGAGTGAATGTTGGACCCTTGGAGGACGAGAGGGGGGAGTTAATAGTGGGAAATGAGGATATGGCTGAGTCTTTAAATAAGTTTTTTGTGTCGGTCTTCACGGTGGAGGACACAAATAGTTTGCCAAATATTAACGATAGAGGGTTGGCAGCAGGAGAAATACTTAATACAATTAATGTTACCAGAGAGGCAGTGCTGGGTAGACTAATGGGACTGAAGGTGGATAAGTCCCCGGGTCCGGATGGAATGCATCCCAGGGTATTGAAAGAAATGTCAGAGGTAATAGTGGATGCGTTAGTGATTATTTATCAAAACTCGTTGCATTCTGGGGTAGTGCCGGTTGATTGGAAAACGGCTAATGTTACGCCGCTGTTTAAAAAAGGAAGGAGACAAAAGGCGGGTAACTATAGGCCGGTCAGCTTAACGTCTGTAGTAGGGAAAATGCTGGAATCCATTATTAAAGAGGAGATAGCAGGGCATCTGGATAGAAATGGTTCGATCAATCAGACGCAGCATGGATTCATGAGGGGAAAGTCGTGCTTGACGAACATGTTGGATTTTTATGAAGATGTGACTAGGGCGGTTGATGGAGGAGAACCGGTGGATGCGGTGTTTTTGGATTTCCAAAAGGCGTTTGATAAGGTGCCCCATAAAAGGCTACTGAAGAAGATTAGGGCACACGGAGTTGGGGGTAGTGTGTTAAAGTGGATTGGGGACTGGCTATCCGACAGGAAGCAAAGAGTCGGAATAAATGGGTGTTTTTCCGGTTGGAGGAAGGTAACTAGTGGCGTGCCGCAGGGATCGGTACTCGGGCCGCAACTATTTACCATTTATATAGATGATCTGGAGGAGGGGACGGAGTGTAGGGTAACGAAGTTTGCAGACGACACAAAGATAAGTGGAAAAGTGAATCGTGTGGAGGACGGAGAAGATCTGCAGAGAGATTTGGACAGGCTGAGTGAGTGGGCGAGGATATGGCAAATGGAGTATAACGTTGAGAAATGCGAGGTTATACACTTTGGAGGAAATAATAACAAATGGGATTACTATCTCAATGGAAACAAATTAAAACATGCTACCGTGCAAAGGGACCTGGGGGTCCTTGTGCATGAGACGCAAAAGCCCAGTCTGCAGGTACAACAGGTGATCAAGAAGGCAAATGGGATGTTGGCCTATATTGTGAAGGGGATAGAATATAAAAGCAGGGATGTCTTGATGCACCTGTACAGGGCATTGGTGAGGCCGCAGCTGGAATACTGTGTGCAGTATTGGTCCCCTTATATGAGGAAGGATATATTGGCATTGGAGGGAGTGCAGAGAAGGTTCACCAGGTTGATACCGGAGATGAGGGGTTTGGATTATGAGGAGAGGCTGAGGAGATTGGGTTTGTACTCGTTGGAGTTTAGAAGGATGAGGGGGGATCTTATGGAGACTTATAAGATAATGCGGGGGCTGGATAGGGTGGAGGCGGAGAGATTCTTTCCACTTAGTAAGGAAGTTAAAACTAGAGGACACAGCCTCAAAATAAAGGGGGGTCGGTTTAAGACAGAGTTGAGGAGGAACTTCTTCTCCCAGAGGGTGGTGAATCTCTGGAATTCTCTGCCCACTGAGGTGGTGGAGGCTACCTCGCTGAATATGTTTAAAGCGCGGATGGATGGATTCCTGATCGGTAAGGGAATTAAGGGTTATGGGGATCAGGCGGGTAAGTGGTACTGATCCACGTCAGATCAGCCATGATCTTATTGAATGGCGGGGCAGGCTTGAGGGGCTAGATGGCCTACTCCTGCTCCTATTTCTTATGTTCTTATGTTCTTATATTCCAATGACTGTAGTATTACAGTGTTGTGTATGAGGATGCCAGCACCTCGGCTGAAAGCAGCACATCCAGGCACCTGGCCAAAGCAGTCTCGTAGCAGTTGCTCATGAACGGGGTCAGGAAAAATACTTTTATACCCACCTTGCAAGTAGTTGCCAACACAAGAACCAGGGCTGTGAACCCAAAATCGTTGAGTCATTAGCAGAAAGATGTGTTTAAGAAGGAGCTAATAACATGGCAGGCTCAAGATCAGTAGGTTTATTGTACACTAGAAATTGTAATGCATAAGCCATGATTTAAGCCATGGGTTTCCCCTCCGGGTGCTCCGGTTTCCTCCCACAGTCCAAAGATGTGCGGATTAGGTTGATTGGCCAGGTTTAAAAAATTGCCCCTTAGAGTCCTGGGATGCATAGGTTCGAGGGATTAGCGGGTAAAATATGTGGGGGTAGGGCCTGGGTGGGATTGTGGTCGGTGCAGACTCGATGGGCCGAATGGCCTCCTTCTGCACTGTAGGGTTTCTATGATTTGAGCCTTTGAATGTATATAATAGTGAATCTCCAAAAGGAGTTAAAGATTGTTACAAATAAAAAGCAAAAAATTATATCTTTAACATGATAAAAAAAAAGATGAGTCCTGATTCTTGCCCGTTTCTCAGCGATACTGCAGAGAGCAGGCCATCAGGAAGATAGAGCCTGGGTTCATTGTTGCTGGCATTATTGCATACAGACATGAGAAAGGAAGATTGTGACAGAGGAGCTGGCTCACACCATCAAAATCTTCAAGACTTTGGTTTGATTTATTGTCACATATATTGGCATACAGTGAAAAGCATTGTTTATTGCGCACTATACAGTATACTGTTCATAGAGTACATAGGGGAGAAGGAAAGAAAGTGCATGCAGAATATAATGTTACAGTCATAGCTAGGGTGTGGAGAAAGATCAGCTGAATATAAGCTAGGTCCATTCAAAAGTCTGATTGTAACAGGAGGAAGCTGTTCTTGAGTCGGTTGGTACGTGATCTCAGACTTTTGTATTTTTTTCCTGACGGAAGAAGGTGGATGAGAGAATGTCCAGGGTGTGTGGGGCCCTTGATTATGCTGGCTGCTTTTCCGAAGCAGCAGGAAGTGTAAACGGAGTCAATGGCTGGGAGGCTGGTTTGCATGATGGACTGGGCTATGTTCACAACCCTTTGGAGTTTGTTGTGGTCTTGGTCAGAGCAGGAGCCATACCAAGCTGTGATACATCAGGAAAGGATGCTTTCTATGGTGCATCTGTAAAAATTGGTGGGAGTCATAGCGGACATGTCGAATTTTCTTAGCCTCCTGAGAAAATAGAGGCTTTGGTGGCTTTCTTAACTATAGCAGTGGCGTAGAGGGACCAGGACAGGTTGTTGGTGATCTGGACACCTAGAAACTTGAATCTCTCGACCATTTCCACTTCATTCCCGTTGATGTAGACAGGGACATGGCCTCCACTATGCTTTCTGAAGTCGATGACTATCTCCTTTATTTTACTGCCCCTCCGGCAGTCACTGCTTCCACAAGAGCACGGAGGCAGTCATCTGAGAAATGGGTGTCTCGTTGCCCACCTGGAGTGTTGGCAGGTGCTGATGCTATGATGCAGTCCCTCCCTCTGTCTCCTTGGAAGTCTTCAGTGGTCTTGGACAGCCGCCTTTAAATGTTCCATTGATCACCATTGAGCCCAGCACCCGCTACACTCCCACCTGCCTCACAGACCCTTTCCAGACCCATTTCATGCTGGCTGGCACTTAATTATCCAGCCAGTGTAACGTGGTGTTCTTTCCAGGACCTCGGGCAGAGCTGGGAAATGAGGATGCTTCCAGTCCCATCTGCCATTCATGATTATCACGTGTAAAACTCTCACATATGTCTCTGGTGGGGTTTTATGTTTGCATTTACTCAACAATGTATGAATATATACATATAGTAAAACAATACTGATCGATAAGGGAATTAGGGGATATGGGGAGCAGGCGGGTAAGTGGAACTGATTTGCTTCAGATCAGCCATGATCTTGTTGAATGGCGGGGCAGGCTCGAAGGGCCAGATGGCCTACTCCTGCTCCTATTTCTTATGTTCTTATGTTCTTAATACATGTATGAAATGAGAAGTTAATTGGATTATTGAATTGACTGTGTGAAGGTTGGTTACTTGCCTAGTTTGGGTATGATTGTGGATTACAGATTGTTAAGTTGTAGATACCACAGATGTTAACCTTTGGCTTGAGTGGTTCTACTGGGGTAGGATGTGCAAGTTTAGTATCTGGCGCTGATACAGTCTAAGGATCACCAAGCTCATAACTGCAGCTCTCTGCTGCTCCTAACTGTTTTCCTTCCATCAGTTTTGAACAGCTTATCCACATATGTCACGTAATTCTGAATAACTTAATTAATTGCAATGTCAATGAAAATATCACAGAGATAATGACAGCACCTGTTAGTGGTGTTTCTGAAAGCGTGGTGATTGGAGCTGAGAGTATTTTCGGTCTGATTCACAGACAGTAGGAACGTTTACAGATTGTGGACCCATCTGTCTCCACTATCTTGCATCAGCCTAAGGAAACAAGTAGAATAAAAACATATGAGAGCACCGTGAAGGGGAGAGAGAGATTTGTCAGCCCAGTGTCACCTCAGGCAACATTAAAATTTGTTAAAAATGAGGCCTGGTTCCCTCTGTCCACACATTGTTTTGATGTTGCAATTGACTCATTTAAACATGATACATTTCACATTGTACCCAATTACTCATTCCTTGGGGGGAATTCTCCCAAACAAATTCTAACTGCCAAATTTGCATAAAAACTGGAGTAAATCCTGCATTTTTTTTCAGTGGGACTTTCAAAATGAATCTCCTACACTCCGTGATTCACGCTTGTGCATCACAGAGTGCCCTATGAAAAGCTGGGGCGGAGCCACTGCTCATGCACCGATCTGCCATAGCGGAGATCAGCGCATGCACAGTAACTGGCACTGCCAGCCTCCCAGTCGCAATCCAACCCTGATCGCTGTCCACCCTCCCTCTGCCACAGATCCTGATGCACAGTGGCAGTGGGACCCCCACCCCCACCCCATTGGCACTGCCTAATGTCCAGTGGGCAGTACCAAGGTACCCCTGGGCATTGTCAGTTTGCGCCTTGGGCAGTGCCAGGACTAAGCTCGCACTGCCAGGCTGGCAATGCCCAGGGGATACCTCTCCCCTTACCCCCAACCTCCTGGGGAGCCTCCATGGCTCCCCATCACTCCAGCGGGGTTGGTCCACCAGCTCCCTGTTAGTGGGGAGCTATTGTAAACCCTGCTGGAGTGATACACTCCTGGCGTGGGGCCAGAACGAGGCTAGTGGGCCTGGAAACTTCAGTCCCGGGCCTGCTAATGATATGTAAATGCTGCTTTAAATATTTTAATCAGCTCGCGTTGATTTCCGGAAATCTGGATAGCAAATGTGGTCCCGTTATTTAAGAAGGGTAGCAAGGATAACCCGGGTAATCATAGGCCGCTGAGCTTGATTTCTGTGGTAGGGAAATTGTTGGAGAAGATTCTTAGAGATAGGATGTAGGCGCATTTCGAGCTGAATAATCTCATTAGCGATAGACAGCATGGTTTTGTATGAGGGAGGTCATGCCTCACAAATTTGGTTGAGTTTTTTGAGGAGGTGACAAAAACGATTGACGAGGGAAGGGTCGTGGATGCCGTCTATATGGATTTTAGTAAAGCGTTTGACAAGGTCCCTCATGGCAGGCTGGTGCAAAAGGTTAAGTCTCATGGGATAAAAGGTGAGCTAGCTAGATGAGTGGAGAACTGGCTTAGCCATAGAACACAGTAAGAAGTTTAACAACACCAGGTTAAAGTCCAACAGGTTTATTTGGTAGCAAAAGCCACACAAGCTTTCGGAGCTCCAAGCCCCTTCTTCAGGTGAGTGGGAATTCTGTTCACAAACAGGGCATATAAAGACACAGACTCAATTTACATGAATAATGGTTGGAATGCGAATACTTACAGCTATTCAAGTCTTTAAGAAACAAAACAATGTGAGTGGAGAGAGCATCAAGACAGGCTAAAAAGATGTGTATTGTCTCCAGACAAGACAGCCAGTGAAACTCTGCAGGTCCAGGCAATTGTGGGGGTTACAGATAGTGTGACGTGAACCCAATATCCTGGTTGAGGCCGTCCTCGTGTGTGCGGAACTTGGCTATCAGTTTCTGCTCAGCGACTCTGCGCCGTAATAAAAGGTAATATTTAGCCATAGAAGACAGAGGGTAACAGTGGATGGGTCTTTTTCCGGTTGGAGGTCTGTGACTAGTGGTGTTCATGGTAAGAAGTTTAACAACACCAGGTTAAAGTCCCAACAGGTTTATTTGGTAGCAAAAGCCACAAGCTTTCGGATCCTTAAGCTCCTTCTTCAGGTGAGTGGGAATTCTGTTCACAAACAGGGCATATAAAGACACAAACTCAATTTACACAATAATACAGACTAGTGGTGTTCCGCAGTGCTCTGTACTGGGACCTCTGCTGTTTGTGATATATATAAATGATTTGGAGGAAGATGTAGCTGGTCAGTAAGTTTGCGAACGACACAAAGATTGCTGGAGTTGCGGATAGTGATGAACATTGTAGAGAATGCAGCAGGATATAGATAGGCTGGAACATTGGGCGGAGAAATGGCAGATGGAATTTAATCCAGATAAATGCGAAGTGATGCATTTCGGTAGATCTAATGTAAGGGGGAGCTATACAATAAATGGCAGAACCATCAGGAGTATAGACACACAGAGGGACCTGAGTGTACAAGTCCACAGATCCTTAAAGGTGGGAGCACAGGTGGAGAGGGTGGTCAAGAAGGCATATGGCATGCTTGCCTTTATTGGACGGGGCATAGAATATAAAAGTTGGCATATGATGTTGCAGCTGTGTAGAATGTTGGCTAGGCCACATTTGGAATACTGCGTCCAGTTCTGGTTGCCACACTACCAGAAGGACGTGGAGGCTTTGGAGAGAGTACAGAAAAGGTTTACCAGGATGTTGCCTGGTCTTAGCTATGAGGAGAGATTGGGTAAATTGGGGTTGTTCTCCCTGGAAAGACGGAGGATGAGGGGCGACCTAATAGAGGTGTATAAAATTATGAAGGGCATAGATAGGGTGAACAGTGGGAAGCTTTTTCCCAGGTCGGCGGTGACGAACACCAGGGGTCACGGGTTCAAGGTGAGGGGGGCAAGGTTCAACACAGATATCAGGGGGACGTATTTTACACAGAGGGTGGTGGGGGCCTGGAATGCACTGCCAAGCAAAGTGATTGAGGCGGACACGCTGGGATCGTTTAAGACTTATCTAGATAGCCACATGAACAGACTGGGAATAGAGGGATACAAACGAATGGTCTAGTTGGGCACATGAGCGGCGCAGGCTTGGAGGACCGAAGGGCCTGTTCCTGTGCTGTATTGTTCTTTGTTCTGTCGGCCGGAGACGCGTGGAGACCGTGCCGACCCTTGTGTTCAGACCAAGCAATGTGGCTTACTTTTTTGAATTGTGCTCTTTATTAAAAAAGAAGATTCGCTCATGGTACTACCTCAGTAAATGTTGCCTTCCTGGATTCCAACGTATCAGGTAGCAAGCATGGGTATCTGATTTTCTCCTGATTAGGTTGGAGATTGACTGTCACCTGAAGCATTATGATCACATTGTGAAAAACAGTGCAAATTAAGGGGAGATATCATCAAAGTGTTCATATTATGAGGAGTTTCGATAAATAAGGAGAAACTATTTCTATTGGGAGAACGATCAGTGCCAGATGACACAGATTTTAATTAAACGGAGAGTAGATGAGGAGAAGTCATTGTAGCGAGTTGTTATGATCTGGAATTCACTGCCTGAAAGGGTGATGAAATTCAATAACAACTTTCAAAGGGGGATCAGATAGATATGGTCTATAGAGCTGGAACATTTGTCCCAGTTCAATTTACCCACTCAGTGCGATGGTGAATATAAACAGGTTCGTATTCTGAGAAGATGGTGGTGAAGTGGTAATATCAGTGCACTTGTAATCCAAATGCCCAGGCTAATGTTCTGGGGACAGGGCTTCAAATCCTACCAGGGCAGCTAATGGTATTTAAATTCAAGTAATAATCTGAAATTGAAAAACCAGTGTCAGCAGTGTTGCACCACGAAAGGTGCTGTATTTAAATTGAGATGTTAAACTAAGGCCTCATCTGCTCTCATAGAATCATAGAATCCCTACAGTGCAGAAATGAGGCCATTCTGCCCATCGAATCTGCATCGATCACAATCCCACCCAGGTCCTATCCACACATCCCCATGCATTTACCCTAGCTAGTCCCCCTGACACTAAGGGGCAATTTAGCATGGCCAATCCACCCAACCCGCACACCTTTGGACTGTAGGAGGAAACTGGAGCACTCGGAGGAAACACGCAGACACGGGGTGAATGTGCAAACTCCACACAGACAGTGACCCAAGCCGGCAATCAAACCCGGGTCCCTGGCACTGTGAGGCAGCAGTGCTAACCACGTGTGCCATCATGCCAGCCCTGCTCTCACAGGTAAGTACTAAAGATCTCATGGTTCTCCCTGAATTTTGTCCTGGCCAGTGTTTCCTTTATTCATTCATGGAATGTGGGTGTCACGAGTAAGGTCAGCATTTGTTGCCCACTCTTTATTACCTTTCAAAGTAGTTAAGAGTCTAGTCACAACCAGTTAAGATAGTAAATTTCCCTCCCTAAAGGACAATAGTGAACCAGATAAATTTTTACAACAATCAGCAATAATTTAATGGTTACTGTGGCTGAGATTACGGCCCAGCTTTTGCTGCGATGAAGAGCCTCTCTGTGGTATCTCATCTTCCATGAAAATAGTGGAAATGGCTGAAAATCCTAAGTCTCACCTGACATTTTTACATTGCGGGACTGGAGTGCGGCCAGGAGTCGCATACTTATGTTTTACAGAGGCAGCTGGCTGTTTGAATCATCAGCTGAAGTGGTAGGCGTGTGAAACCAGGCATGGGCAGATTAGATTTGGTAAGAGCTGGTCTGAACTTGGTAGATTTGTTTGGATAGCTAGGTACCCCTTTGGAGAAGTAAGGTATCCTATGGAATGTTAAAAATAAACATGATTGTGTGTAAAAAGTGCATAAACTTATTGGAACTGTCAAAGTTCATTGGTGATATCAAAGCTGTCAATGGAATTAATTCTGCTGGGCTTTAAATTTAAAAAAAATCCGGAGTTATAAAAAAAACAGTGCTTTATACTTCATTCTGTATGCTGACATAAGCCTGATGGTTGTCATAGGATTTGTGCTGAAATGATTGATTTTATAAACTAATATTATCGCTGTGGTATGCCTGCCTGTTAAGTGAGCAGCTTGATTGACAGCTCCAAATGGTTATAGAATAGAAGTGTTCATTTTCATAAGAGATTAGTTGAAGGAATTTCTATGTATTGAATTTTTTTAAAATCTGAGTATTTTTTGTTTAAAATAGTGATGTAATAAATAGACATGTCAGTTTATTTTGTAAATGGTCTGCATGGCTACCCTGAGAAAATCCTGAGATTTCCTATGCTGGATTCTAGATAAGTTGGCATTGACGAGTTAAGGGCAAAGGGTGGTGGTGAGATATGAGTTGGACTAAGTTGACATAAGGGATATAAAGGGCCTTGGGGTTGTGGGGGCACAGGGGGTATAAGGAACTATGTCAGGTGTTTAGGGGATGTGGGTTGGCGTCGGAGTATGAAGGGCTATGGGGTTGGGTAGTGCGGAGTGTTGCACAAGGGTTTTGAGGGCAGTGGAGTGGGGGGGTGGTGTGAGATGACATTGGTTGGTATGGATGGAACACTGGGGGTATGTGAAGGAGTTAGGGATGATGGTTGCAGGTGGGGCTGTTTTTTGTTTTAAATATTTTTACCGATTTCAAGACGTGCCAGAACACAGAACCTTTCACTCAGCCCATTGCTGCACCCGGCAGCCTCCCGCAATGTTCCAGGGGCAGCCTGCCTGACTTCTAATCCAGCCCATCTTCCCAGAATGAAAGTTGAAACCGCAGACCGCCATTTTAAAGGTTGCGAGCTGGGAGTTCTCCAGTTTCTGCACACCCAGCCTGGGAGCGAAAATCTGAGCTAAATTTTCATTCCTTTTTTTTAATGAATTAAATTGAAACTCCAGCTGCCATAGTGTGATTTGAAGTTGTCACCCTGGAGAATTTGCCTGGGCCTCTGGATTACAAGTCCAGTGACATTACTGCTACACCATTGTCTCCCTATTGTTTACTCAAGCAACCAATGTCACCCATTATATGGCTATTATCATAGTTGCTGTCTAATGCTCCCCACTTCCCTAGTCATGAACTTGTATCTTTATATTTCTCTCTTATCTCCCCTCATGCCCTCTCTGAGCTCATCTTATCCATGAGACCTGCCTCCTGCTCTCTTTAACCTATTCCCACTAAATTACTGACCACCAAACTTCCCATCTGGCTTCAATGTTAGCTGACTTTGTTAACAGTCCTTCTCCGCAGGTAATGTCTCTCACTCCTTCAAATCAGCCACAAACACCCCCTCCTTAAAACTAACACTTGAACCTTCCCTCCTGACAAGCCGCATGAGGAGACATTTGGGTAGATGGCTAAAAGCTTGGGAAAAGGACTATCTTCAAACAGAAAAGCGAGGTAGAGTAATGGAGAGAGGAAATTCCAGAGTTTAGGGCCCAAGTGCATGTGGTGGAGAAATTAAAATCGGGGATGTTCAGAAGCCATCATTAGGGGAACAGTGATATCACAGATGGCTGCAAGGCTAGAGCAGATTACAAAGACTGCAGGCAAGTTGAGAAGGACAAGGAGAGCTAGTTTGCTCATCATATTCACTTAGGATGTTATTTGTGACTTTGATATGTTTGATATTACAAATTATTGCCCCATCTTCCTTACTTCCTTCTCAAATCCTTGAATATGCTGTTGGCCCCCAAATTTGTGCCCATCTTTCTCAGAACTCTTTTTGAATCCCTCCAATCAGATTTCCACCTCACCGCAGTACTGAAACAGTTCATATCAAAGTCACAAATGACACCCTTAATTTACTCCGGAACTTGGTTCATTCAACAAAGCTAAGAACCAAAACTTATGATGACTTGACAAAAATCTTTGAAGAACATTACTCGCCAAAGACACTGATCATTGCAGAACAGTTCAGGTTTCACCGAAAAAATCAAGTGGAAGGCAAAAGCATAGCTGAATTTATGGGAACCTTGAAAAGGCTGGCACAACAGTGTGAATTTGGTGAATCATTAGAAGATACTCTTCGAGATCGTCTGGTTTGTGGTCTCCAAATTGAGGCTATCAATTGAAGATTGCTAACCGGACATGCTTTGACTTTAAAGACAGCATTAGAAATCACGATGTCGATGGAACTGGCTGCTAAAGTGGTTTCACAATTTGGTGCAGGAATGAGGATCCACAAGTTGGGAACTGCCCATAAGTCAAAACAGCAACAAGTATGTCACAGATGTGCCAAAATGGGCCATTCAGTGAGTGAATGCTGGAGCAAGGATAGTAAATGCAAGAATTGTGGCAAAATGGGTCACATTGCAAAAGCTTGTTGGGCTAGCTTCCCCTGACAAGACTATTCAGAAGAAGAATCTGGGTACCTACAAGAAGAAGAACAAGTTACAAAAAAATTTACAATATGGGAGGAAAGAATTACGACTGAAGAAGAGAATGTCCAGAAATATGATGGAGTTCCAATTGAACATCTTATCCATACAGGGTGCATCACACAGATTCTAGGTGATTCCGAAGTTCAGGGGACAATATGTTAGGATGGAGGTTGATACTGGTGCTGCTATATCTTTAATTCCTGAGACTACATACCAACAAAAGCTGAAATGTTTTGCTTTGAAAACAGCTGATGTGATTTTAAGGGCAGACACGGAAGAGATCGTGTCGTTAAAAGATTACATCATGGTCAATGTAGAATTGAGTATTCAAATAGTGGTAATTTTACAGCTCTAGTTGGGAGAATGCTATGGAGAAGATAAAGCTTAACTGGAGTGCTGTCAACATACTGGTCAATGTCAAAACAGATCTAAAAAATCAAAACAGCACCTTCTGGATAAATACAAGAGACACTTGAAGGGAGTTCAAATGGAACGCAAGATAAAATCTAATAGTCAACCAAAATTCTCAAAGCAAGAGTGGTGCCATGTGCAACTCATCATAGAATCATAGAATCATAGAAACCCTACAGTGCAGAAGGAGGCCATTCGGCCCATCGAGTCTGCACCGACCACAATCCCACCCAGGACCTACCCCCACATATTTTACCCGCTAATCCCTCTAACCTACACATCCCAGGACTCGAAGGGGCAATTTTTAACCTGGCCAATCAACCTAACCCGCACATCTTTGGACTGTGGGAGGAAACCGGAGCACCCGGAGGAAACCCACGCAGACACGAGGAGATTGTGCAAACTCCACACAGACAGTGACCCGAGCCGGGAATCGAACCCGGGACCCTGGAGCTGTGAAGCAGCAGTGCTAACCACTGTGCTACCGTGCATCCCAAGGTTGAGGAAGAATTAATACGACTTGTTAACATTGGTGTGTTAGAGCCAGTTACAATGAGCCACTGAGCTACCCCCATCGTATCTGTCATGAAGCCAGATGGTTGTTCACATTTATGACAATTTAAAAACCACCATAAATCCAGTGTTGTGTGCTGATTGATATCTGCTTCCTTTAATGTTTGTTAGGTTATCAGGCGGGCAGAAATTCAGCAAGATTAATCTTTCACAAGCATATTTACAGATGAATGTAGCCACTAAACCACAACTGTTGCTTAGCATTGTTACTAATGAAGATCTTTTTCATTATAAAAGATTTCCTTTGGAATAACATACATACCAGCCCATTCTAAAGATCAATGGATCAGATTGTAAGTGGTCTCTCTGGTGTATAGTCTTACCTGGATGATATTCTAATTACACGTCCAGGGAAAAAGAATACTTGAATAATTTAGAAGCAACATTGGAACATCTTCAAGCACTTGGTCTGCATATCAAGAAAGAAAAGTGTGACTTTTTCCAGACATCAATCCAGTATTTGGGTCACGTTATTGATAGTAGAAGGTTTACATAAAGCACCTAAAATAATGAATGCTATTTAGAAGCACCACATCTGACGAAGTGACGCAGTTGAGTCTGGTCTCAGATTAGTAAATTATTATGAGCAATTTTTTCCTAACTTAGCAAATTATTGAAGCCATTGCATAACTTATGATGTGTGAAACGGTCATGGGACTGGACAACAGAATGTGAGAAAACATACAAGGATGTCAAAGATGTTTTACAGAAGTCTTAAATATTGGATCATTTTAATCCAAAGATACCATTACTGCAAGTTTGTAACCCTTCACCTTATGGTGGAAGGGCAGTCATTTCGCATATACCTTCAGGGGAAGAATAATAATTATTCAAGTGTTCAATACGGACAAGTGTTACCATTAGACTTCCCTTGTCAGTAATGGCACCACAACATTTGATTGGATCCACCAGTCCATTATGACAGGCCACATAATCACCGCACTAACCCAGGCATCCCTTCCCAGTGTCAAGTCCCTCAAAGAAGGCAGTGACCCAACAGCAGGAGAATGCAGCGCCAGGAACAGTCAGTGTATCACTTGGCTGTCTTACCTTCTGGTTCCAACTCTTTTTCCTCCTTCTGGCCCCAGTTGTTTTGTCCCTTTGCCCTGGTTCTTTTACCTCTTCTGCCTGGGTTCCATTGCTGCTTAGCCCAGTGCCTTCATCTATGTAGCCGCAGAGCCTTCAGCCCTGTGGCCCCGGAGCCTTCACCCTTTGTCCCTGGAGCTGTCAACCCTGTGGAGTTACAATAATTAGATGCAAATAAATGGAAAATAGGTTCGCAACATGACATGGTGGAAAATGTGGCCTGCCACTAACAGAGGGTAGGGGAATGATCACGGCAATATTTTCCACCAACGTAAAATGTGATCTGGGCCTCTTGCGAGACTTTTTGCTCCTGTCGACAAATTTGCATGGGAAAAGTGGGAGCGGAAAATCATGTCTCTGAGTTTGAACTAGGCATAAACCAATTCGTCCTAAATCAGTGCAAATAGTTTGTTCATTACCCCATTGTGGCTAAGATCAAGTGTAGTGTCGGCACCCCATTGTCGGCCGCACTTGGTCGAGGTCATTGGGTTACGCTGAGGCTTCATATGTTTCATATGAAGCAATTTTTAAAAGCGGCATCTCGGCCTTTTGGCTAAGATGCAAATGAGCTCAAGTCTTGGAGGAGGATCCTCCCCCTTCTCCAATCAGCTTGACCCATGTAGATCAGGCCCAGGACAGGGTGGTTTTGGTCTCCCGTACTGTCTTGTCAGCCTGGATCTGAAATGTCTCAACTTGTTGAGACTCTGAATTGGATTTGATTTGATTGAATTGGAAAAGTATTTTAAAAAAAATTACCCCATTGTTTAGCCATGATTTAGGACTTTGTGATCATTCTAGGAGGAGAGTCGAAGTAGATCATGTGACTGCCTATAGACAATGAGACTAATAGGATAATCATCTCAAGGCGCATAGACAAGCTCAAGCAGACTACACTAACCATGAGCTGCAGAACATCAGCAACAGTAAAGGCAGTAGACCCCTACCTTCTTAAAGCTGGAGACTTTTAATTCTATAAGGTCTGCCTGCCTGATACATATTACAAGCCCACTGATAAAGAAATTTCATCTCCTGGTTAGAAGAAACTACAATTGACTAACTTCATGACTTGAAAAACATCCATCCTTTCAAGGGAATCCTACAATTTTCCCTGATATACAACCATAATTATTGAAATCCTTCCCAAGTGAAAATGCTGACTTCACTGGGCCCGCAGTGGCAGTTTTCCTACGATGACCTGAATTCTGAAGTACTTGTAAATGTGCACAATTCTCTTGTATTGTGTCTTTTTTGCGTGTGTGTGCGTGAGTGAACTAGTGTTTACATGTTTGGGACTATCTCATAAATAAATAGTTCTCTTTAATTAAATGCACAAAAGCTTGCTGCTAGTATTTGAATTGACTGCCCACACCCCGGGACTGAGGAGCACACGCATCCTTCTTTTGAAAACATTGCACTGCTTACAGGCAATAAAGGAAAGGACACAAGGGTTTCAGTTCTCTCCTGACCCTGTCCATGACATATGGCTCAAAAGCAATTTGCAGAGAGTGTTGATTGATGTATTTGATTTGAACAGAAATGGAGAATGGATTGCAAGTGAAACAGTTCCTATTATTTCAATAATCAGCTCTGACAAAGGGTCACCCAGATTCAACATTGGCTCTGTTCTCTCTCCACAGATGCTGTCAGACCTGTTGAGGTTTTCCAGCACTTTCTACTTTTGTTCCTATTATTTCAACATAATTTGCTGACTAATCAGTGCAACCAGTAAATGCCTTTTGCATCTGAATCTGAAAATACTGAATGTTTTAAATTGAAATTATTTTCAATTAATATTTTCCATACATTAAGCTGATCAAATATTCTGAATATTTTTTCATTATGTTGTCCTGTGCTAGGATGTGAAAGACTTACCAGGTATAATTGTACCCATGGAGAAAAAAGTGTGGTGACCATCTTTTAAAATATGAGGGGAGAATTTACCAAAAAAATTCTAAGTGCCAAACAAGTGTGAAAATGGGAGAAATTTGCTCCATTTTTTGGGCACTTAAAAGTCGAATCTTACTGGACTGTGCCAAAAGAAATCTTGACAAACTTGAAATTTGCCAGTAGGGGGAGTGAGCAGGGCCTAAATCACCCAAAAGCTGGCTAATAGCAGCAGAGGGCACCATTGCAGAGAGACCTGGGGGTCCTTGTGCATGAATCACAAAAACTCAGTTTGCAGGTGCAGCAGATAATCAAGAAGGCAAATGGAATGTTGGCCTTTATCGCGAGAGGGATGGAGTATAAAAGCAGGGAGGTCATGCTGCAACTGTACAGGGTACTGGTGAGGCTGCACCTAGAGTACTGTGTACAATTTTGGTCCCCTTATTTAAGAAAGGATATATTAGCTTTGGAGGGGGCACAGAGAAGGTTCACCAGGTTGATTCTGCAGATGAGGGGTTAGCTTATGAGGAGAGATTGAGTAGACTGGGCCTGTACTCATTGGAGTTTAGAAGGTTGAGGGGAGATCTCATAGAGACATATAAGATAACGAAGGGGCTAGACAGGGTAGAAGCAGCGAGGTTATTTCCACTTACAATGGAAACAAGAACCGGGGGAATAGCCTCAAAATACGGGGGTGTCAATTTAGAACAGAGTTGAGGAGGAACTTCTTCTCCCAGAGGGTAGTGAATCTTTGGAATTCTCTGCCCAATGAAGCAGTAGAGGCTACCTTGTTAAATGTGTTTAAGTCACAGATAGATTTTTAACCATTAAGGGTTATGGGGAGTGGGCGGGTAAGTGGAAATGAACCCACTATCAGATCAGCCATGATCTTATTGAATGGCGGAGCAGGCTTGAGGGTCCAGATGGCCTACTCCTGCTCCTATTTCTTATGTTCTTATTGCGCATGTGTAGGTTTCTGTGTTGTGAGAGCAGCAGGGACCTATCACTGCCTGTACTGCTATAGCCAACCTCCGTGGCCTAATCCGCCCCCCCCCAGGGCCGATCGCGAGCCCACCCACACGGAACAATCATGAGCAACGGTAAGATTGTCCCCATGTTCTCTGGTTTATTTCATAATGCTCCGTTACCTGCTCATTGGTTATTTTATTAAACATTATGGGGACGATTCTCCCAGCCTACTGTGCTGCTCAAGTAGCACAGCAGACTGGGAGTCATCAGTTTTGCATGAACATCACGGCCTCCGTATGTCTCCCAGGTTAAGATTTTTGGCGTTATCGGCTCCACGCCAAACTGATTATCATACGGAATATCATTCAGATTGACATTTCCATATGATTAGTGGGTCCGGGACGGAATTCTCTGGGCCTCCTAGCATCTTCTCCACTCCCCCTCCAGCAGCATTTACAACTGCTCCCCACGAACGGGAAACAGGCATCCAATCCCACTGGAGGAAACAAAGGTCATTGAGGCCCCCTGGGAGATCGAGGGTAAGGGTGGTGCTCCTTGGACAGTGCCAGCCTTGCAGCCTGGTACTGCCAAGAGGACAAACGCAGTGGCCAAGGGGCACCTTGGCACTGCCAAGGGGTGTGGCCAGAGGGCCTACTTGGGGATTTGGGGGCGGTCGGTAAAACAGGGGACTCCTGCTGCCATTCTGCAATTGGGATCACTGGGAGAGGGAGGGAGGGCGATCACGGCTGGCCATTCAGGTGGGAGGGATAGGGGGGAGGGGCCGGTGGTCGGTGGAGGGGTGTCGGGTATGTTGGGGGAGAGACCGGGGCTGGACATCAGTCAGGGCTGTTGGAGGGGGGGGCTTCAGGGACATAGGGGCTGGCCCAGGGAGGTCCAGGAGGCCAGCAATCGGGGAATAGGGTTTGGAAGTCTAGCGATAGGGGGTTGCGGGGCTGGCCTATAATCGGGCTATGCAGCGATCTCGAAGCTGGCAATGGAGAGGGGAGTCATGATGTGGAGATGCCGGCGTTGGACTGGGGTAAACACAGTAAGAAGTTTAACAACACCAGGTTAAAGTCCAACAGGTTTATTTGGTAGCAAAAGCCACACAAGCTTTCGGAGCCTTAAGCCCCTTCTTCAGGTGGGTGGGAATTCTGTTCACAAACAGGACATATAAAGACACAAACTCAATTTACATGAATAATGGTTGGAATGCGAATACTTCCAGCTAATCAAGTCTTTAAGATACAAACAATGTGAGTGGAGAGAGCATCAAGACAGGTTAAAGAGATGTGTATTGTCTCCAGACAAGACAGCCAGTGAGACTCTGCAGGTCCAGGCAAGCTGTGGGGATTACAAATAGTGTGACATGAACCCAATATCCCGGTTGAGGCCGTCCTCATGTGTGCGGAACTTGGCTATCAGTTTCTACTCAGTGACTCTGAGCCGTCGTGTGTCGTGAAGGCCGCCTTGGAGAACGCTTACCCGAATATCAGAGGCCGAATGCCCATGACCGCTGAAGTGCTCCACCACAGGAAGAGAACAGTCTTGCCTGGTGATTGTCGAGCGGTGTTCATTCATCTGTTGTCGTAACGTCTGCATGGTTTCCCCTGACATCGACACAGATGCCATCATCTCACGTGAGAACACCATCCACCAGGTACACGGTACATACTCTTGCAACTCGGCCAACATTGTCTACCTGATACGCTGCAGGAAAGGATGTCCCGAGGCCTGGTACATTGGGGAAACTATGCAGACGCTGCGACAACGGATGAATGAACACCGTTCGACAATCCCATGCTAGACTGTTCTCTTCTTGTTGGGGAGCACTTCAGCGGTCACGGGCATTCGGCCTCTGATATTCGGGTAAGCGTTCTCCAAGGCGCCTTCATGACACACGACAGCGCAGAGTCGCTGAGCAGAAACTGATAGCCAAGTTCCGCACACATGAGGATGGTCTCAACCGGGATATTGGGTTCATGTCACACTATTTGTAACCCCCACAGCTTGCCTGGACCTACAGAGTCTCACTGGCTGTCCTGTCTGGGGACAATACACATCTCTTTAGCCTGTCTTGATGCTCTCTCCACTCTCATTGTTTGTATCTTAAAGACTTGAATAGCTGTAAGTCTTCGCATTCCAACCATTATTCATGTAAATTGAGTCTGTGTCTTTATATACCCTGTTTGTGAACAGAATTCCCACTCACCTGAAGAAGGGGCTTAAGGCTCCGAAAGCTTGTGTGGCTTTTGCTACCAAATAAACCTGTTGGACTTTAACCTGGTGTTGTTAAACTTCTTAATGGAGAGAGGGGCAGGGGGACACCCCGCACTGACAGAGAAGCGCATGCGCAGTGGCCTGCTCACCACAATGTTGCTGGCCTCTTGGGCAGGGATGGGCCCCACCCAGCACTTTTCAGAGGAAATCACGCTGGGGCACTCAGTGATGCACAGAGTGTCAGAGAGTCGCTCTGGTAAGTATGCGAAAAAAGGCAGGATTTACACCTATTTTCCAGCAAGTTGGAACTTTTTTTGGGGAGAATCCAGGCCTATTTACCTGATTAGGGCATTAGGATCCAATTTAATTAAGACTGTGCCAACTTTGAGTAAAAGCAAGCAGTGTTACAATTATGCGTTAGAAGCGTTGTCATTGTCTTGAAGGTGAACCCAACAAACAAATCAATAATATACAGTATATTGTACATCAAAATTGAAATCAGAGCACGTTGCTTGTCAATTTTCTTTGCTCACATTCTTTTTTCTTTGTACATTACATATGTAAACCTTGTTTGCTGATGTTACTGCCACTGATGGGGTCCTTCAAGGGGATGTAAAGACAGCATGTAGAAGAACTTGTGGCGCAGTGGGTAGCTTCCCTGCCTAAGAAACAGAAGCTCCAGTTTGAGTCTCACCCAAGGACTTGATGGCCAAGGAAGGTGTGTTCAAAATGCAGGTTGAATATGTCAACCTGCAAATCCTTTCAAACACACTAGTGGCTGGAGGTAAGAGCAGGAGAGACTCCTGGTTAGCCATGCTTGATGTGGAGTGGTGCCCCTCAAGCTAAAAGCCCTGGCAACAGACTAGCAACCTGTTCCAGGAATTACTAGCTAGGGAAACAGACTGAAATCTGCTTTAGTGGACCACTAAGTGTAGGAAGAGAATTGTAATTCTAGTTGATTGGAAAGGGAACCTAGCAGGGAAGACAGTGGAACTGCGATGGCAGGAGTTTTTGGGAGTTATTCGGGAGGCACAACAGAAATTCATCCCAAGGAGGAGGAAACATGCTCAGGGGAGGACGAGGCATCCATGGCTGACAAGGGAAGTCAATGACAGCAAAAAAGCAAAAGAAAAAGTATACAAAGTGGTGAGGATTGGGAAGCCTTTAAAAGCGAGCAGAGGACAACTAAAAAAGCAATAAGGGGAGAGAAGATGAAATGAGTGTAAGCTAGCTAGTAACATAAAAGAAGATAGGAAGAGTTTTTTTCAATATTATGGTAAAAATAGACATTGGACCACTGGAAAATGAGGCTGGAGAAGTAATAATAGGAAACAAAGAAATGGCAGAGGAACTGAATAGTTACTTTGCATCAGTCTTCACAGTGGAAGACACCAGTGGGATGCTAGAGCTCCAGAAGAATCGGGGGCACATGTGAGTATAGTGGCCATCACTAAGGAGAAGGTTCTGGGAAAACTGAAAGGTCTGAACGTGCCTAAATCGCCTGGACCAGATGGACTAGGGCAGGACTTACTCAGTTAATGGTAGGGCGTTGGGGAGAGTTACAGAACAAAGAGATCTCGGGGTACATGTTCATAGCTCCTTGAAAGTGGAGTCACAGGTGGACAGAGTGGTGAAGAAGGCATTCGGCATGCTTGGTTTCATCGGTCAGAACATTGAATACAGGAGTTGGGACATCTTGTTGAAGTTGTACAAGACATTGGTAAGGCCACACTTGGAATACTGTGTGCAATTCTGGTCACCCTATTATAGAAAGGATATTATTAAACTAGAAAGAGTGCAGGAAAGATTTACTAGGATGCTACCGGGACTTGATGGATTGAGTTGTAAGAAGAGGCTGAATAGACTGGGACTTTTTTCTCTGGAGCGTAGGAGGCTGAGGGGTGATGTTATAGAGGTCTATAAAATAATGAGGGGCATAGACAAGGTAGATAGTCAATATCTTTTCCCAAAGGTAGGGGAGTCTAAAACTAGAGGGCATAGGTTTAAGGTGAGAGGGAAGAGATACAAAAGTGTCCAGAGGGGCAATGTTTTCACACAGAGGGTGGTGAGTGTCTGGAACAAGCTGCCAGAGGTAGTAGTAGTAGATTTTATCTTTTAAAAAGCATTTAGATAGTTACATGGGTACGATGGGTATAGAGGGATATGGGCCAAATGCGGGCAATTGGGATTAGCTCAGGGGTTTTTAAAAAAAAGGGCAGCATGGACAAGTTGGGCCGAAGTGCCTGTTTCCATGCTGTAAACCTCTATGACGCTACGACTACACCCGAGGGTTCTAAAAGAGATAGCTGTGGAAATTGTGGAGGCATTGGTGGTGATCTTTCAGGAATCAATGGAGGCAGGGAGGGTCCCAGAGGACTGGAAAGTAGCTAATGTAACACCACTGTTTAAGAAGGGAGGGAGGCAGCAGATGGGAAATTATAGGTTGGTTAGCCTCACTTCGGTCATTGGCAAGATTGTAGAGTCCATTATTAAAGATGAGATCCCTGAGTACTTGGAAGTGCATGATAAAGTAGGACTAAGTCAGCACGGCTTTGTCAAGGGCAGGTCATGTTTGACAAATCTTTTAGAGTTCTTTGAGGAGGTAATAAGGAAGTTAGATAAAGGAGAACCAGTGGACGTGATTTATTTAGATTTCCAGAAGGCCTTTGACAAGGTGCTGCAAAGGAGACTGTTAAATAAGTTATGAGCTCATAGTGTTAAGAGTAAGATCCTGGCATGGATAGAAGATTGGCTGACTTGCAGAAGGCAGAGAGTGGGGATAAAGGGATCTTTTTCAGGATGGCAGCCGGTGACTAGTGGTGTGGGTCAGTGCTGAGATCACAACTTTTCACAATATACATTAACGATTTGGAGGAAGGAACTGAAGGCACTGTTGCTAAGTTTGCAGATGATATAAAGATATGTAGAGGGACAGGTAGTATTGAGGAAGCAGGGAGGCTGCAGAAGGACTTGCACAGGCTAGGAGAGTGGACAAAGAAGTGGCAGATGGAATACAATGGAAAAGTGTGAGGTTATGCACTTTGGAAGAAGGAATGGAGGCATAGACTATTTTCTAAATGGGAAAATGCTTAGGAAATCAGGAGCACAAAAGGACTTGGGAGTCCTTGTTCAAGATTCTCTTAACATTAACGTGCAGGTTCAGTCGGCAGTTAGGAAGGCAATGTTAGCATTCATGTCGAAAGGGCTAGAATACAAGAGCAGGGATGTACTTCTGAGGCTGTATAAGGCTCTGGTCAGACTCCATTTGGAATATTGTGAGCAGTTTTAAGCTGTGTATCTAAGGAAGGATGTGCTGGCCTTGGAAAGGGTCGAGAGGGGGTTCAAAAGAATGATCCCTGGGATGAAGAGCTTGTTGTATGAAGAACGGATGAGGATTCTGGGTCTGTACTCGTTAGAGTTTAGAAGGATGAGGGGGGATCTTATTGGAACAGGATATTGCGAGGCCTGGATAGAGTGGATGTGGAAAGGATGTTTCCACTAGTAGGAAAAACTAGAACCAGAGGGCAGACTAAAGGGACAATTCTTTAAAACAGAGATGAGGAGGAATTTTTTCAGGCAGAGAGTGGTGAATATGTGGAACTCTTTGCCACAGAACGCTGTGGAGGCCAGGTCATTGAGTGTCTCAGACAGAGAAATTAGAAATCATAGAAACTCTACAGTGCAGAAGGAGGCCATTCGGCCCATCGAGTCTGCACCGACCACAATCCCACCCAGGCCCTATCCCCACATATTTACCCGCTAATCCCTCTAACCTACTCATCCCTGGACTCTATAGGGCAATTTTTTAACCTGGCCAATCAACCTAACCCACACATCTTTGGACTGTGGGAGGAAACCGGAGCACCCGGAGGAAACCCACGCAGACACGAGGAGAATGTGCAAACTCCACACAGACAGTGACCCAAGCCGGGAATCGAACCCAGGTCCCTGGAGCTGTGAAGCAGCAGTGCTAACCACTGTGCTACCGTGCCACCCAACTGTGCTACCGTGCCACCCACTGTGCTACCGTGCCACCCACCCAGATAGATAGGTTCTTGACCAATAAGGGGATCAGGGGTTATGGGGAAAAGGCAGAAGAATGCGGATGAGAAAAAGATCAGCCATGATTGAATGTCGGAGCAGACTTGATGGGTCGAATGGCCTAATTCTGCTCCTATGTCTTGCGGCCTTATAGTCTTATTTACATAGGCAGTTTATGTGATAAATATAGGAATTTAAGAAAGAACAAGAGCTTGATTTCTTGACATCAGAAGGTCCTGAAGTACTTAATTGCCAATTAGATGTTTTTGAAATGTGGACATTGTGATGCAATCACTGAACTTTCAATGTCTCTGTTACTGTGCCTTCACTCTTGGCAGTGCCATGGCTCAGCTTGTAGCATGCCAACCTCTGAGTCAGAAGATTGTGCGTTCAAGTCTCTCCACAAAATTTGAAGTTCACACTTTAGTGCAGCACTGAGGGAAATCTACACTATTGGAAGTACTATCTTTTAGATCCAAGATCCCATGAACCTATCCAAAGGGAGCAGGGGAGTTCCCCCTTGTGCCCTGGCCAATATTTATTTCCCAATCAGTATCACAAAAATCAAATGATCTTGTCATTATCAAATTGCTGTTTGTGGGAATTTGCTGGGTGAAAATTGCCTGCCACATTTCCTACATTACAACAGTGAATATAATTCAAAAGTATTTCATCGGCTAACAAACATTTTGCATCATCCTAAAGTTGTGAGAACTGTTATATTTTTCATTATCACCAAAACATAATACTTTCTTTAACTACGTCTTCTCTATTGCTATCACCGAGCCTCCCCTCTTGCTCCTCACGTTTACTTCCAGTGAGTTGTGCAATAATTTTAGCATGGTTTAGTTCTGCCAAAAGAGACTGTGCTATTTTAATATGTCTCTGCTGATCCATTAGTTCGTAAGATATAGGAGCAGAATTAGGCCATTTGGCCCATTGAGTCTGCTCCGCCATTCAATCATGGTTGATAAGTTTCTCAACCCCATTCTCCCATCTTTTCCCCATAACCTTTGATCCCCTTACCAATCAAGAACCTGTCTATCTCTGCCTTAAATGCACACAATGACCTGGCCTCCACAGCCTTCTGTGCCCATGAATTCCATGGATTCACAACTCTCTGGCTGAAGAAATTCCTCCTTATCTCCGTTCTAAAGGTTTACTCTGAGGCAGTGCCCTTAAATCCTAGTGTCTAATGGAAATATCTTCCCAACATCCATTCTTTCCAGGCCTTTCAGTGTGCTGTAAGTTTCAATGAGATTTCCACCCCCCTCATCCTTCTAAACTCCATCGAGTACAAACCCAGAGTCCTCAAAGACTCCTCATACGTCAACCTTTTCATTCCTGGGATCATTCTCGTGAACCTTCTCCGCAACCTCTCCAAGGCCAGCACATCCTTCCTTAGATATGGGGCCCAAAATTGCTCGCAATATTCCAAACATGGTCTGATAAAGCCTCAGCAGTACATCCCTGCTTTTATATTCTAGTCCTCTCGAAATAAATGCTAATATTGCATTTGCCTTCCTAACTACCAACTCAACCTACAAGTTAACCTTAATAGAATCCTGAACTAGGACTCCCAAGTCCTTTTGCGCTTCCGATATCTGAATTCACTCCCCATTTAGAAAATAGTCTACACCTCCATTCTTCCTACCAAAATGCATAACCTCGCACTTTCCCACGTTGTATACCATCTGCCACTTTGCCCACTCTCCTAAAATGTCCAAGTCCTTCTGCAGCCTCCCCACCTCCTCAATACTACATATCCCTCCACCTATCTTTGTAACATCTGCAAATTTAACCACATTGCCCTCAGTTCCTTCATCAAGATTATTAATGTATAAAGTGAAACATTTATAATTTGAAAGGTTCCGTTAAATGTGCCCATGCTTAACTTTAGAGTTACCTTACTGAGTGTATCTGAAATTATCATTTTGCTGATTTCAATTCCTTGTCTTTCCTGCAGAGACTGGCCAAGGCTGCAGAGCAATTTCAGAAGGATCATCGTTGGCAAGACGATATCAAGGTATGACCCGTTTCAGCTTTACTTGTTCCTCAAAGGCATCTTGATTTCCTAGTTTACTTTAGGGTTTGGTCACCTGACATTCAGATGGGTTTGCCCAGAGTGGTGGTTTTTGCCTTGCATGTTGACCGGATGTAGAGAAAATGTTGCAGAGCAAGGAAGCAGGGACAAACATGCAGCAACAGATTTATGGCAGAGAATGAAATAAGTCATTTGTTTTGAGTACTGGCAGTTTTGCCAATGTTTTCTGGCATTTCTCGCTGTTTCCAGGTGATTGCTGGTGTTTATCAATTGGATTTGTTGCCTTCAGGTTCAGTTGTTTTCTTTCTGTGAGGTAAAGGTCATTGTATTATTTTCTACACAGAACTTGGGCATTGTGAATATTTTTTAGTGGAAAATTGAAAGTTGTTCCTGGGTTTAACAGTCAAAGCTGTAGCAGCATTCCTGTATTAACATCACAAATGCAATGTATTTTCAATAATTAAATGATAACAAAGGTTATTCAGATGATCGCAGTCACTGTATTTTGCTATCTCTCTCATTTAGATTCAGTGCATGAGGTGCTGAGAATGGAATCTAATCTCTTTCAGAACCAGCATTAAAAAGGCAAACATGACAATTTTCAATTTTGAACTGCATGAAGATTCCTAAGCCACAATTCTGCCTAAAACATTGAAAAATATATGTTCATGCACAAGTGTATCAATTGCACTTCATTCTACACACAATGGGCGGAATATATTGCGTACCTTGGGAGCAGGTTGGGAGGCCATGGTGAAAGGGGGTGTAGTTTTTTGCCTTTCCGACCCACCATTGATTAAGTCCAAGGTGAGGAAGGTTGAGGTTGGTCTTTGCACCTCTTGGTCAATTGAGCCCCTTCAGTTATTTTTGTGGTGGACAACTACGAACTAACCACAGGAGGTTCAGGTAAAGGTTATAATGGTTTATTCAAGATTCAAACACGAAGAGCACTGTCTTCAAGACCTCTAATACAGCACTCACCTCTAATACAATGCTCTCACCAACTGTCAGATTTCCACTATATAACTGTTAATCACATGCATTATTTAATTTCCAATCTTGTCTACAAATAGGTTTATTATTAAACCTTTCACCTGGCGCAAGGACTGTTATCTCCTCCTAGCTACACACTACCTGTAGGTTGCACTTAATCTGCTCTGACACAATCCCTGTCCTTCCAACAGTAATCAACCAAGGCCTTGCTTGATTTGATTTGATTTGATTGATTTGATTTATTATTGTCACATGTATTAACATACAGTGAAAAGCATTGTTTCTTGTGCACTATGCAGACAAGCATACTGTTCATAGAGAAGGAAACCAGAGAGTGCAGAATGGAATGTTACAGTCATAGCTAGGGTATAGAGAAAGTTCAACTTAATGCAAGGTAAGTCCATTCAAAAGTCTGACAGCAGCAAGGAAGAAGCTATTCTTGAGTCGGTTGGTACATGACCTTAGACTTTTGTATCTTTTTCCTGATGGAAGAAGGTGGAAGAGAGAATGTCCGGGGTGCGTGGGGTCCTTAATTATGCTGGCTGCTTTGCCGAGGCACAGGGAAGTGTAGACAGAGTCAGTGGATGGGAGGCTGGTTTGCGTGATGGATTGAGCTACATTCACACCTTTTGTAGTTCCTTGTAGTTCCTTGCGGTCTTGGGTGGAGCAGGAGTCATACCAAGCTGCGATACAATCAAAAATAATGCTTTCTGTGGTGCATCTGTAAAAGTTAGTGAGAGTTGTAACTGACATGCCAAATTTCCTTAATCTTCTGAGAAAGTAGAGGTGTTGGTGGGCTTTCTTAACTATAGTGTCAGTATGGGGGGATCAGGACAGGTTGTTGGTGATCTGGACACCTAAAAACTTGAAGCTCTCGACCCTTTCTGCTTTGTCCCCGTTGATGTAGACAGAGGCATGTTCTCCTTTACGCTTTCTGAAGTCGATGTGAATCTCCTTCGTTTTGTTGACATTGAGGGAGAGATTATTATTGCCGCACCAGTTCACGAGATTCTCTATCTCATTCCTGTACTCTCTCTCGTCATTGTTTGAGATCCGACCCACTGTGGTGATGTCATCAGCAAACTTGAAAATCGAATTGGAGGGAATTTAGCCACACAGTCATAGGTACATAAGTAGTATAGTAGGGGGCTGAGAACACAGCCTTGTGGGGCACTGTGTTGAGGATGATCATAGAGGAGGTGTTGTTGCCTATCCTTACTGATTGTGGTTTGCGAGTTAGGAAACTCAGGATCCAGTCGCAGAGGGAGGAGCCAAGGCCCAGACCACGGAGTTTGGAGATGAGTTTCGTGGAAATAATGGTGTTGAAAGCTGAACTGTAGTCAATAAACAGGAGTCTGACATAGGTGTCCTTGTTATCTAGGTGTTCCGAGGTTGAGTGCAGGGCCAGGAAGATGGCGTCTACTGTGGACCTGCGGTGGTAGGCAAACTGTAGTGGATTCAGGTAGTCCGGGAGGCTGGAATTGATTTGATACAATTGCTGGAGGGTTCTTGCTGTTTTCAGGTCCTTGAGGGTGTGTAAATTCTTCAGACATCTTATGCTACTGATATGGAACCTGTGGTGTGTAAAGGTCCACTCAGGTATTAGCACTTGACTAGAATGTGATTTTACTGTTACTTTTACTAAATCTGTTCATTTCCCCTAATATTATCAGTTTTGGGCACCTAAGGTCTTATCCCACCGCTGCTGGCCAGGGCCGGGTCCCTCCTGTTTGGGGACCCCCTGCCCTCCAGAGGGCTCTGTTGCTCTTAAGAGCTGTGGCCACTCTCTTAATGGTGAAAATAATTAGAACTAATTGCAGATATCTCCACTGACTAGATCAGTGGGGAGACAAAGTGAATAACAAACCCAGGAAGTCTTAATGCTGTATAACAAAGTTCAATAGTAGAAATTTCACAAAGGAAATTCTCAAACATGGAAAATGCTGCAGTGCAGTTTATGAAACTGACCCTCAGAAAATAATTGAACCTTCCTTAATATTTAGGCAGAGAAGTTAGAATGATATTTGCTAAGTTAGTCAAAAATCTTGGATCTCCACGCCATAGCAAACTAGATCACAATGTAAGAATTTGATAATCATACTAATTTTTAGGATTTGTTGTGAACCTATGACATATTCCTTAAACCACTTTTTTAAATAGTTCAGTTTGAATTTCTGCGAGTTGGAATTCTTTACAGGATGGGTTTTGTTTGTGAGAAGCAATATTTTATTGTTTTACGACTTTAAGTTCCTTCGGGTCTTGAGTCGGAGCATCTGTGTGCTGTCTTAATTGCTCACAATAGGGCGGCACGGTAGCACAGTGGTTAGCACTGCTGCTTCACAGCTCCAGGGACCTGGGTTCGATTCCCGGCTTGGGTCACTGTCTGTGTGGAGTTTGCACATTCTCCTCGTGTCTGCGTGGGTTTCCTCCGGGTGCTCCGGTTTCCTCCCACAGTCCAAAGATGTGCGGGTTAGGTTGATTGGCCATGCTAAAATTGCCCCTTGGTGTCCTGAGATGCATAGGTTAGAGGGATTAGTGGGTAAATATATGGGGGTAGGGCCTGGGTGGGATTGTGGTCGGTGCAGACTCGATGGGCCGAATGGCCTCTTTCTGCACTGTAGGGTTTCTATGATTTCTATGAATACAGTTTTTTTTAGTTTGGAGGAAAGGCTTAAAGTCGTTGAACTTAGAATGACACCATGGGCGGGATTCTCCAATCTCATCCGTTCCCGCTCCACTGCCAGTGAGAATGAAGAATTCGGTGCTCAGCCAAAACTCCATTTGTTACAGTGGCACTAGAGACTCCCAGCAGTAGACAAGGTTGGAGATTTCTGCCACTTGCGTTTTAACAAACCTTGCATTGCTTAATTGGTCTGTACCAGAAGAAAACTTTTATTTTCTGATATTATGATAGGAAGTGTTTTTAACATTGGCTCTTATTTGTTTTAGCATTTGTGGGGCTTGTGATAAAATATGTTGTTGAGAGAATGTGCATTTGTTTGAAACTGCTCTGTATGTAAATGAAATGTATTATTTGTTTGCAATACACTGTAATCTGTGAGGGGGCCCAGGAGAAAAGGGATGAACACTTGTCTTTAGTCTATACCTCTAGTCACAGAGATGGGGGTGACATAACATGACTTGCATCATATAACCATAGAAAGAGGTGAATTTGGATTATTCTCAAATAAGGGAGGAGAAATTATGAGAAACTGGGGGATAAATGTTAGAAAATTGTCATCCTTGTTGGCTCAGTGTTACTTTGGCTTCTGGGGTATGACGCTTCCGGACACAGTTCAACATCACTTCAGAAACAGAAGAGAAATACATCACCTGTTAAAAGCAAATTACTGCAGATGCTGGAATCTGAAACCAAAAGAGAAAATGCTGGAAAATCTCAGTAGGTCTGGCAGCATCTGTAAGGAGAGAAAAGAGCTGACATTTCGAGTCCAGATCGCCCTTTGTCAAAACTTTGTCAAAGTGTCATCTGGACTTGAAACATCAGCTCTTTTCTCTCCTTACAGATGCTGCCAGATCTTCTGAGGTTTTCCAGCATTTTCTCTTCTGGAATACATCACCTGTGCTGGCAACACTCAAAATCTTGGAGAGATGAGAAACTTCAATGTTGTTTTCATTGCTTCATGTTAAGTATAGGCAAAATCCTGTCTAATAAATTCTACATAAATACTAATTATTTGTACCTTGTCGGTCAAGTGCAACTAAGGACCCTAGTGTTAAACATTAAGAATTTGGACCTTAAGTGTTTTTAATTAAAAAGGTTTTATTCCTCAAAACCCTGAAATCTTACAACATAAATCATTGCAAACAGGATTTATGTCAAAAATGTCTCACTCTTGTAGAAAATGTTAACTGCAACATTACCCAGATACTTTACAACTGGGGGAATAGCAAGTGGTTAACAGAAGAAGCTGGTCATCAGCAGGTCTGTAAGGTGGAGTTAGAAAACCAACCAAAGTTATCATCTATTGCATATTACGAGGCTACTCCTGCTAAAATAATCCAGTGAATACTTTGCTTTTATTGAAGACAGGAATTGAAGATGGACTTCAAAAAAGGCACTGCCATGCTGACAATCTTTTGAGTGTCTTTGACATAATTCCAAATAAGGAAGCCCGAGCTGCAACGTCTGCCTGCATGGCATCATCAATAAACCTTTGTTCTTATTCGTTCACAGAACGTGGGCAATGCTGGCAGACCAGCATTTATTGGCCATCCCTAACTGTTGTTGAGGGGAGCTGCCTTCTTCAATTGCCCATTATAAATCATCCTGACTCTGCCAGTAATAGACCCACATTTACCTGAGCCAAACATTTTATTTTTATGTATCTATAGAGGCTTTTACAATCCATTTAATGTTTTTTGTTAGCTTACATTCATATTCTATTTTCCTTTTCCTTATCAGCTTCTTAATCTTCCTTTGCTATATGCTATAATGCTCCCAATCCCCAAGTTTACGACTATTTCTGGCAATCTTCTAGACCTTTTTTAATCTTAGGTAAGTCTTCAGTTCCTTTAATAAATGTAAAATACTTCCAATGCTGGAAATCTGAAGTAAAAACGGAAAATGCTGAAAAAACTCAGCAGGTCTGGCAGCATCTGGCGAGAGAGAAACAGAGTTAATGGTTCAAGACCGTATAACTCCTTAACCTCCTTTCCTTAACCACCTCTGTTAGTCATGGTTGACTGACTTTTCTTTTTGGGTTTTTGTGTTTTAAGGGAATGCATAGTTGCTGTAAACTATGTAATCATTTTTAAAGACTATCCATTGCCTTTACACAGTCATACCTTTATTGTGTTTTCCCAATCCAACTCAGTCAATTTGCCATTTTACCATCATAATTTCCTCTATTCAAACTTAACATGCTGGTTTCAGAGTGAGCTTCCTCACTTTCAAACAGAAAGTTGTCATATTATGGTCACTCATTCCTAAAGGTTCTTTTACAATAAGATTATTAATTAGCCATTTCTTGTTATAAATACTTGGGCCAGAATTTTAAGTTGGTCAGGTGGGTGTGCACCCTGGAAGCACTTGGAATTGCGGAAGACGTCTGGCGCATGTCCCAGTGTCATTGTGCACTTGAGCAGTATTTTGGGAAAAACAAGCAGGCAATTTAGCCCTTTGGGGACCAATTGGATGCAATTTGACATGGCCCATCTGCTTTTACGATTGGCGGGCAGGCTGATTGGCCAGGCGGCCTGTCCTTTTCAGTGCAAGCTTGAGAGCCATGAAGCAGGATCTCGAAATACAATGTAATAAGTGCCTCAAAAGGAAGGTAAGTAGGTTACAAAAGTAAGCATTGGTCTAACTGTGTAAACAGTAGCAGCACAATCTCAGTGATGTAGAAAATATAGCCCAATTTAAAAAGAACACTTCCATGTAATTGTGCCACAAAACACAATTCAAAACTATCAATTTTGCCCTCAATCCAGGGCAGGTTGAAATAAAATTTGAAAAAGGTATCCAATCCTGGCTGAACTTTTAAGACCACCCAGGAGTGACAAAAATGAGCAAGGAACTAGGTCTGGTGGCCAGGATTGGATACAGACATAGGTTCTGCCCTTGTTGGCATTGTTGACACTGACCCACGAGCACGGCTATCACCAGCAGCTCCTCTACATCCTTGGGAATGGCCGGGAAGGCCATGGATGCAGTTGCACGTCAACTATGCCGGTCCGTTCATGGGGTCAGTGTTCCTAGTAATGGTAGATGCCTACACAAAATGGATGGACGTGCACAGGTTGAATTCAGCAAATACAAGGACGACAGTGGAAAAACTTGACGCCTCTTTTGTGACAAATGGGATCCCAGAGATGCTGGTTTCCAACAATGGTCCTTCACCAGCCAAAAATTTTCGTATTTCATTAAGTCAAACAGAATTCGACACATTGAGATGGGACCATATCACCCATCATCTAATGAATGGTCTGGCAGAAAGAGCAGTCCAAAATTTAAAAGCAGGTTTAAACAAACAGGTGGCAGACTCCTTGGACACAAAATTATCCAGATTTCTTTTAGACTACAGGACGTGGTGTGGGATATGCCACCTTATGGAAACACCTCGATCATCTAAAAGCCGTGAAACCCCAGGCTGTGTTGGAACAATCGATACCCAGCATGTCAGGAACTTCAGAAGGAATTCCAGGACCCTCTGGCTCTTCATCTCTGCCAGTGGTAACCTCGGAATCCGAAATGGACACGGCGAAGCTGGCTGCCTCAATCCCCTTGCTGTCTGACGAAGAAAGTGAACTCATGCCGTGATGCTCACGGTGGAAGAGACTAGCTCCGGTGCACTACGCTCTGCACACATCCAAGGCTGAGCAGGAGGAACCAGACCCAGCATTAAAACACCAAAAAAGGCTCGCAAGGCGGTCGACTTTCTGCGGTTCCTCAGACCTAGAGCGGGAGGGGTGTAATGACTTCAACAAGGTCCATGAATTGGACCTACTCTAATATGAACTTCCTAATTGAGGCCTGTTAATGCTGCCCAATCAGGGAGCTCTACAAAGACATATAATGTGGAGTGTCCAGGTCACCGGCACTTGGAGTAAATAATCTGTACTGGGAAGTACTTGCCTGACTATTGCAAACCATTGTAAATAAATCCGTTTTGGTGAAGGGACACCAGCCTTTCCAGACCAGCAGGCCCCCTCCCCCCCCGCCCCGGCCCTGATGAGAAGGCAGTGAAGTGGCATTGCAATGAAGCAAAAAAGGATGGGCTTGTCTGGACCAAGTCACTTTTTGCTTGTTGTAAAATTTCCCATGTGCCTCACCATGGGATTTCACAAATATGAACAACCAGGAATAATCCTGAGATCTTCAATGAAAGCAGATTGTAGATGTTGATCTGAAACTTAAAAATTCACACAACCATAAAATATATCTGTGGAGTTTTATTGTTAAATCATGGAGTTTCTATACAGTACTGTTCAGACTGGTTGGAAAAAGCTTCCACATCACATGCATAGAGATTGAAAAGAAAGACATGCATTTATGTAGCAAACTTCATGACCTTCAAAAGTGCTTCAGGTCAGTGAAATACTTTTTGAAGTCCAGTCACTGTTAGAAAGTAACATGGAAACCAATTTAAACTTATAATAGAGTTTAAAATACAATCTATAAGGTCTGGAAATTCCAGGCTAGTTCTTTGTTGCACTATTAATTTGTACAGGAAAAAACCTGAAAAGACAAATCCACATCTATAAACTCATGGATTGTGTTCTGACCATGCAAAGAAAATGTAAAGATTGTGGGTGCGATCTTATGAAAGAAAATCTAAGTGCCGAACGAGCGAGAAAACAGGAAAGACCTGGGTTTTTTTGGGCGAGTATGAAAATGCAATCTTATGACATGAAGCTCCACACTGGATATCCGGTGCCAGTAAGAATGCTGATCATACCTCCACTTTTGGAGCTCTGCAGAGCCTCACCTACCAATCACCCCTCCCCCTACAGAACTACACCCCCCCCCCCCCCCCCCCCCCTCTTGCAGAACTTCCCCCCACCTCCCCCTAGGAGATCTCCCTCTGGCTCCCCCTCCCCCCCACCTCCATCATAGCCCCACCCCCACTCAGGTTCCACCCCCTTGGCACTCCCCTGGCGCAGTTATGGTGCCCGATGGGCACTGCGAGGGTGCCTGGGGCCAGGTGTACACTACCCATGGGCACTGTCAGGCCATGCCCCCGACTCTCTGGGGGCTTCAATGCCTTTCGATCACCTCAGCGAGGCCATTACATCTGGTCTCCATTGATGAGTCTCACTGGCGTGAGGACCGAGGTGAGGAGGTAAGGTGAGTAAGCCTCGACCATGCTGTCCGGGACTCGCTAATGACATGGTAATCATGTGATTAATATTTAAATCAGCTTCACGCCATTTCAGGCCACAAAGCCAATTTCTCCGGCAAAACCGGTCTGTACGAGTGCGTGATGCAAGAAACCAGGCATAAACCTGATTTTTCGCCTTTCACACAATCTTACTGGCTCACCATGCAGATCAACTAGTGCGGTGAGCCAGTAAGATCATGCACTTTAGGTGAAAGTTGGTCCTAATTTGCAGCAATGATCTCAGAGAGGGCATTTGGATACAGTAGGTGTTCCCAAACTGGAGTCCACGGGCATGAATGGTCTCCAGATTATCTGCGAAGCTGGCGGGCACTACGTCATTGCTAAATGCCAGCTCAAATGCACAAAATTTAAGAATAATTATAGAAATCAAATGGACTAATCAGAGCAAGGCCTGAATGTGCACGAGACTGACTAATCAGCCTAACAGCATCCAGTGCTCCAAGAAGATTTGCTTTGATTGGCCCATTTGATTTATTCCATCTTGCTGTTGCTGGACACAATACTCCGTGGCCAACAGTGAGGTCAAGATCTGACAGGAGACGAATCAGCCAGAAATGGGGCAGCGACAGCAGTGAGGAAAGGCTGCACGTGGGCAACTTGCAGCAGCAGAACCTCGGGAAAGCAGTGGGGTGGCGGGGGGGGGCTCCAGCATCAGAAAAGTGGAAGGGGAAAGGACTGTTCTAGCCTCAAGAAGGGAGTGGAAAGGGGGTTCTGGTCTCCGGAAAGGAGTAGGCCTCAATAAGAGTATGTGAGTATGTGTTTGTGCATATGTGAGTGTGTGAGTGTGTGTGTGTGTGTGTGTGAGGATGTGATTGTGATTGTGTTTGTGTGACAATGTGACTGTGGGTGTGTGAATGTGGGTGTGTTTGTGTTTGTATGTGAGGATGGGAGTATGTTTGTGTGTGAGTGAGGATGTGTGTGTTTTTGTGTGAGGATGTGAGTGTGTTTGCATGTGAATGTGTGACGATGTGAGTGTGTGTGTGAGGATGTAAATGTTTTAGTGAGGGTGTAAGTGTGTTTGTGTGTGAAGATGTGAGTGTGTGTGCATGTATGTGTGACAATATTGTGCCTTTAAGAAATGTATTTTAGTCTTGTTTCTGTGCTGAATATGTTTACTAATACCTTCCATTTTATCAGAGCCGTTCTGTTTGGATCCAGAAGCACTGTATTGTTAATGCAGTAACATAATTGATCTTAATTGTGCAGTGTTTG